>NW_023416944.1:45519-71955 GCF_002922805.2 Oryzias melastigma | reverse complement strand
AGAGGTGGGGGTGAATCGCATCACAAAATTCACAGTTCGGATCGTGTCACGATTTTAGGGTCTCTGTTCGGATCATTTTTGGATCAGTAAAAAGTAAAAAAACAGGGGAAAAAAAACTAGATAAAAGCTTAAAATTACTCTTTTGAAAAATTCCAAAACATATATTTGATAAAACATATATACAGTATTTCAAGGCGTTAACATACTCTCACATATGTTACATCAAAACATTTGCTGATTGAGGGCTAATTATAAAAACAAAACAGCTTTGGACACAAACAAACTATTATGTTGTTTATGATCACATTTTTTTGTCTTGAGACCAAATTTGCAAAAATTAGGAGAGGAATGCTTAAAAATAGGTTTGAAATTACCAAATCTATCTGCAGTAATCCCAAAAATGCAATCTTTTTCTTGAGAAAACACGACAAAGAACACAAAAATGTGTTTTTGTGCTGTTTGTGGTCTAACACTTATTTAAGTGTTTCTATTTATTCATTAATTTAAATGATAATAATAATGGATGCAGCAATAATTATTGAGGAATCATTAAGCAGGAAATGAAACGTACACAGCATCCATGTTAGTATATTATTCTGCTTATTTATTCTTTCATTTTTCCTCCTTTTGTCTCCAGGAAGTGCAGAATCAATCCTCTGAGACAGAAACAAGGGACGCCGGGAGGTGAGAATGGAGACGACCACATCAGAACAGTCGGCCTCGGTGGACGAGCTGGTGGAAGCCTGCATTGAAGCCTTTGGTTTGTCATTTCAGTGTTTATAAAATCAAATTCCGAGAGTTTTGTCTAACCTGAAAACACTCAAACACAAAATCTTTAATATACTGTGACTTTTCAGCTGTAACATGATCATTCAATCTACTTGAATGATCATGTTATTGGTTGAAAACTTACAGTAAATCAAAGAACATAAACATTGGAGCTCCGGTGTTAAAGGGTTAACCCCCCTCTGCTACCTGTTTCTAGATGACAAGGGCATTTTAAAGGAGGACTCTTTGGTCCGCATGTTCCTCATGATGCACCCCTGGTACATCCCCTCCACTGAAATGGCTAAAAAACTGGTGCTCAAGTATCCTTTCATCATCTGGTATTATAGCTGATCTCGTTTAAGAGCCATCATCTCACCGACCGACCAAACCAAAGCACACCTTGACCTGGGAATCAGATCTCAAGAGGAGAGCTGCTCTTTGGAGCGCCGCACCAAGATCTGCCACCTCATCAAGTAATAGCTGTGGATCTGTCCCCTCTTCGTTTTGATTTTCTTTGTTGTGTTCTGTAGGGCTGGGTTGATAAAATCAATTTGAATCGATTTAAGGTTAATAGATCAATAATCGATCCATAAAAGTAGAGATTCAGATTGCTAATGGGAATGGGAACGCTTGGTCGATGTAAACAACATTAATTTTCAAAATTTTATAAAAAAAATATCATTTCTAAAGTAACCATTAGTGATCTAAAGCCCTGTTTTCGCTCATTCTTGGTGAATTAGGTGTAGTGCTATAGCATGATCGCCACCTAGTGGCCAAACTGAAACACCCTCCAGGAGAGGCAGAACAATGATTACAAAATTTAACAAAAAAATCGTGAATCGAATCTATCCAGGCTCTGGTGAATGAAAACGATTTTGGAAATGATTATGGATACCCAGCCCTAGTGTTCTGTGATTTATGGGTTTAATTTTAGAATAAAGTCAGTGGTTATCCGAGGAAGTCAGACTTATTTTGATGGAGGGGACGTGTCGTCATCCGCCGCTCTCTCTCCCTCTGGCCTTTCTTCCAGGTACTGGATTTCTGAGTTTCCCGCAGAGTTCAATCTGAACCCGGAGCTGGCAGACCAGATCAAAGACTATAAAGGCCTCCTGACCACCAAAGGCAATGAGAGTCAGAGTCAACTCATTGATCTGGACAGTGTGTGAGTGAGCTGCTGTGTGGCATTGACCTATTCCATGTCTGAGACCGTTAGAGTTCTGGTTTCGCTGCTTTGTTGAGGTTTTGCAGAGGAGTTCATTAAAAGCATTTTAAATTGACCTTTTAGTTGCTCAGGCTAATTTTTGACGATGGAGGTGTTAAAGCATTCAATCATTGTAGTTTCTTGGTGCAACTTTTACATTCTATGGTTTTCTACAGAAAGAGAAAACTTGTTTTGACCCTTTCAGGCCGTCCTATAAATGGAAACGTCAAGTGACTCAGCGTGTCCCGTCTGTGTCCAAGAAGAGGAAGATGTCCCTGCTGTTCGACCACCTCGACTCCTGCGAGCTGGCCGAGCATCTGACCTACCTGGAGTATAAATCCTTCTGCAAGATCCTGGTCAGTCTGAGTGCAGCACGACTCTTATCTGCACAGGGTTCAGGAAATGAGCCGGTTGTGGCTCACAGGTCGCAGGGTCACTGTAGTTGCTAAGCAATAGCAGAGTTTTGTTTTTGTGTAATTTGTTATAGAAAGTGAGGAAAAATTCAGGCTCAGAAAGAAAGCAATTTAAACTAGAAAAGTTGCATGAACTGTGATAATGCAAGTGTGAATGTTTTTTGCTGAAAGTGTTCACTGAAGATGCTGAAGCTTTTTGCCAAAAATGGTGAAGCAATTTACTTATATTTCTGCATGTTTTGTTTGCCTTTATGATTGTGTGCAGTTCATTATGGCGGCACTTCAGGCATATATAAAGCAATTATCAATAGAGGAAGAATCTGCATTATAGAGTTTTTTTTTTTTTGAAAATGCAACAGGCAGAAGGGTAATTTATTCAATTGTGGTCTCCACTAAGTGGTAGAAAGTGGAGCAGGAGTCCTTAAGTGGCAGCTGTGGGGGCAGAGAACCAAAGTACCCCCTAATTCAGGCTTAAAGGCTGCGGATGGAAACCAGAACCAGACAGAGACCAAGATAAGAGCGCAGAGAAACAGGACAAAAGAAATGAGAACTGTCCAAAATGAACTGTGGCTTCTCTGGTATTGTGACAGAACTGAAGCCATTTCTTGGAGAAGTCAGACAGGTTTTTGCTGAAGGTGTATGTTGCTGCAAATTCAGAAATAAACTGTTATCAACAACAATTTGATTTTAGTTGTAATAAATACAAATATGCCTCAATAGTGGGGCTGGGTTGATGAAATCAGTTAATCTATTTCAATCGATCCAAGTTTTTAAACGTAAGTTTTAAAGTCAAAACAGAATTTTGACCAAATTTACATTTTTTACACTTTTTGGATTTTTGGCTGGAATCAGATTTTGGTCACGTGACCACTTTGTCATTTTTGATCAACAATCTTGGTAAAAAGTCATTTTAAAGTCCAAACAGAAAGAAATTTTACCAAATTTACATTTTTAATTTTGGGGGATTTTTGGCTGAAATCTGATTTTTGTTAAAAAAAATTTAAGCCACGTGACCACTTTGTCCTTTTTGCACAACAATCAGAGTAAGTTTGAAAGACCAAAACAGAAAGAATTCTGACCAAATTGTCTTTTTTCACACTTTTTGGATATTTATAATAGATCAATAATCTATTCATTAAAGTAGAGATCGATCTAGCGCATAAAGCTAAAGTGCGCTAGTTTGATGCTAAAGTTTAATGGAACGTTCCATAGGACGGCTAAAGCTAACGCTCGGCCGACCTAAACATACATTGCCAACTAAATGAGCATCTTTATAAACTCACAGACAGGAATTTTAAAAACTCTTTTAAGGAAATACTTTTGACAGTAACCGTTTTTGGTCTAAAACACATTTTTTTGCTCATACTTTGCTTATTCTTTTTGAAAAAGTGTACTGATGTAGCCACCTAGTGGCCAAACTGTTTACAATGTTAATGATCTGAACGTTTTAGTTACATTTTCTCCGTTTGAGAATTCATGCAACACTGTATGCTATTAACAATCTCATTATTTCACTGATACATTTTACAGTATGTGAACTGGATCAGATTAATATAAATATATTTAAAACATAGAGTAGATTTAATGTATTCGTGTGTATGTTACCATGCCGGTTGTGTTGTAATCTCAGTACAGCATGTCTATATTTACGCCTTGTCCTTACAGTTTCAGGACTACCACAGCTTTGTGATGCATGGCTGCACCGTGGACAACCCTATCCTGGAGCGCTTCATCACGCTCTTCAACAGCGTTTCGCAGTGGATACAGCTCATGGTGCTCAGCAAGCCCACAGCGCCACAGAGGGCCGCTGTCATTTCCCATTTCATCAGAGTGGCACAGGTCTGTGGAGCTTTGGGACGGTCGAGGGGTTTGGGGTGCACAGGTCTGTGGAGCTTTGGGACGGTCGAGGGGTTCGGGGTGCACAGGTCTGTGGAGCTTTGGGACGGTCGAGGGGTTCAGGGGTCCACAGGTCTGTGGAGCTTTGGGACGGTCGAGGGGTTCGGGGTGCACAGGTCTGTGGAGCTTTGGGACGGTCGTGGGGTTCGGGGTCCACAGGTCTGTGGAGCTTTGGGACGGTCGAGGGGTTCAGGGTGCACAGGTCTGTGGAGCTTTGGGACGGTCGTGGGGTTCGGGGTGCACAGTGGACACATGCAGACAAACATCACACATTAACTATTGAGGAGCATTTAACGTGACACCTTCTTTACATTTAATAAATGACTCTTGATAATCAACGTTTAGTGTGTTCAGTAAATGTTTATCCTGTTTTGGATTTCGGCCTTTTGTGCGATTGAGTTTGACCCCCTGTTTTATTCACTTGTGTCCCAGTGGATTTCCTCACATCTTCCTGTCAGAATCCATCAGTGATTTTAAACCTGGGGGGGCTCCGGTCAGAGGAGACCAGCAGATGTCTTGAAGAATTTAACACTCATTGACAACAATCACTTCCACTTGTAACAGCTGTGACACTGCAGTGCAGATGTCTTTAATTCTTCAGTTAGTCGTCTTTATGCTGCATGAATCCAGATTTCTGCCTGCTGCTCTCCTCACCAGAACACAAGAACTGATCATCCAAACTCTGCCTCCACCGCTTGAATTATACAAAACCACTGCTGGGAAATCGTGAGTGTTAATTTGCTTTGACATTTGTGCCGGTGGCAACACAACAGCCTTTGTGGTTTTGAGTGAATTGCCTTTGAAGCTGTTTGACAGACAAGTTCCCTCCGGATAAGATGAACTGCAGAGTTCTGAGCAGTCCCACCATCCGAGCAGCACGTCTGTTAGTTTAATGTTGGATTTCTAGCTCTCTACAGCCGCTGCTGCCTCTAAAATGCTCATCTTTTTCTTTAAAAATATACTAATGTTAGCCAATTAAAATATTAGATGTTGAGATTGAATTTAAAAAAACTCAGTTGGGTCTGAAATGTTTAGGAAAGTGGGTACTGGTCTGATGTGGTTTACTTTATAAATGTTTCCCAAAAAAGAAAAGTTCTCAATCGTTTCTATGCAGATGATGCTATTTTTTTCCTGACTGAGCCCAATGTCTCTGAGTGTAACTGAATAAAGCAGTCGCTTCTACACGTAGTGGAGTTATCACAAACGGGCGGCGGCTGGATCCAAGCACAGCTAAAGGTCCACAAAGCTAAATCGGGGTCAGGCAGAGGTCAATCATGAGGAGCCTGAGAGCATCAGAGAACAACCAGAGTGGTCAGGGTCCAGGCCAGGGTCGGGGCAGGCGGCAGACAATGCAGGGTTAGATGAAACAGAAGATCAGTTCAGGATCAGATCAGGTTAGAATGAGATCAGGTCAGTATGAGATCAGCTCAGTGATGAGATCAGGTCAGTGATCCAGGCAGAGAGGCACAAACAAGACTTCGCTACTGACTAAATACTTCTGGGAGTGATTGTAGATACAAAACAGCTGTGGGGCTTCTGAGAGTGACAGCAGGGGCTGATGGGTAGTGTAGTGTGGAGACCCAGGAAGGACTAGAACCCCAGGTGATGGATCCTGATGGCCAAGGGGGATTTAGGCGACCGATTCATGACAGGAGTTCTAAGCCAAAGTGAAACCTTTGGTAATCAGAGGAACCTCTTACAGAGTTTTAAATATTGTATTCAGCTCTATGTTGGTGTTTTTCGGTTTCTCAAACCCTGATCACCTGAATTAATCTAAAGGTATGAAGCTTAAAAGGCTTTTTTCAAAATTTCAGGTAAAAGTTAAAAAGTATCTGGGTTTAAATTAATCTTGGAAGCCTCATATACCAGATTACATCATATAAATAAACTATTAAAAGAAAAGTTGCTTGTTTTGAATATTGTTAAGGAACGAATCCTTTGACATGCTGAGAAAGTTACATTGTTCAGTTTTATTACTCTTTTTTTACATTCTGTGTTGAAGTGTGGGGTGATACATTTAAAACCAATTATATATCATTACATTTACTGCAAAAACAAAGTTATAGGGATCATATAAATGCTTCATTTGTCAAGTGAAGACGTTGAAACTTTATTAGGTATCCCTAAAGTTACAAACAGAGAGATGTCTGAGAGTTTACAGAAGTTATTTGTTTCTATTCCAAGAGATGAAAACAGCAGGAGGAGATCTGATTTTAAGTTTCAAGTTCACTACTTTAAAGCAAACATGTTTTTCTTTTGATTAAATAAATTTTAAAGGAAATGTTTGTAAAGACTTTCTCTATTTTACCTTTAAGATTTGATAAATAAAACCAGTATTTGATTCTTCTGACTGACATGAACATGTGTGGACTTATGTTAGTGTGTTTATGAAAAGAAGAAATATTCAGAACAGACGATGTTTCCATTTCTTAAAGGTCAGATGTAATATAACAGTTCAGCCCAATAATTGATTTATGTGGAGGAAAGCTTTTCTTTTTCAAACTTGACCCTCGTTATGTCGGGACACTGACTTACAGCAGAGTGAGTTTAGGTCATGTGTTTAAAGGCGGCACAGATGGCGGTGTGTGAGGACTTGACATTTCTAAATCTTCCCCCCGGGTGTCCTGGTTGTGTCCCGTCACAGCTTCCTACAGGCTGCACTTTACCAACGCCTCGTGTGTCTTCACTGCCAACTGTCGTTTTCAATCAACACGCTTCCACAACTCAAACTTCTTCACTTCTTGCCGTCTTCGTTTGTGCCTTTGGGAAAACGGTAAACTTCCAGTCATCCACGGATGTACTGGATGACTTTTCTACGCATCCAAAACGTCCCAACGTCCAAAACTTTCCCAAGACTCATTGACAGCAAACCTTACAAACGGGGGCTTTGCCTTTCACAGTGCTCTACACATTGATTGTAAAGGGTGTTTGAGCTGGATCAAATAGCCCCCCGTGGTGGCCCTCCCACACAGCTGCGACCCCATTGATTTTCAGGGGGATGCCAGCAGGCTAAAGGGCAGCAGGACGCCCCGCGGAGCGCCATTCACTGAGGAAAGTTTGAACCAAAAAGGAGAGAAAATGAAAACTACACAACGCTGTTGTACATTCTGAAACTCCACCAGCATCCTCCTGTCTGCTAAGAGTTTGACAGTCATGTACATTTAACCACTCCTCTATGGAGAGAAATAAGTCTCACGCGTGTAATTCCTGATTTGTGTGTATTCTTGATTTATGCATAACTATGAATTTGTGTAATTCTTGATTTGTAACTCATATAAAACATTATGTGCATAAGTACAAAAACTATGAAATTAGAAACAATACTAAATACAATATTCACATTACAGGAGGAGCAATATTCATGAAAAAATGCGACTTTCTCTTAATATTTCAACATTTCATTCATGAAAAACTATCGATCATTCATACAAATCTTAATCATAATGTAACGTCCGGCTGCATGGAGACGACGCTGAAACGTTCTCTTTCTGCTGCAGACATTTTAAACTCGCTGGTCGCTACACTAACATGAATAAATCCAGAACTCTGTTGAATATTTGAGCTTTGTTGCTCCTTCTGAGTTCTGCTCAAAAAGAAACAGATCAGAATGGATGACTGTAGAGTTCCGATCCAGCAGCGCCGATAGAAAGTCCAAAGTCTGTCTCGGTACCCTAGCATCGCAGCGCGAGGCAGAGACACCTAAATGGATAGAATGGATAAAATCCAGACCAATCAGCAGGCAAAAACGTAACGCTGAGATAAAAAGTTGAAATTAAGCCAAAGATGAAAGCGAGATGAGGCACTACGCATCTAAAAACGTTGATTCGCAAGGCATTTTTCTTTAAGAAAAAAAGGTTTGCAAAAGCAAAAATATTTTTTGCAAGCAAAAACAAAAACAAAAAAAAAAAAAGTTTTTCAAAGCAAACATTAAATACTTTGTTTACAATACTTTACATTTTGTTGCAACTTTTTGAAAACTGTGACTTTTGTTTGCAATATGGTGGCATAAAAATCACTCCATATAACTGATGTTTTGAGTGTGTAAAAAGCGATTTGTGTGCAATTCTTAAAGATTTGTGTGTAATTAGTTTCAAACTGTTGTAATTTTAATTTGTGCATGTGTAAATTGAATTTTGTATTTTTTTTAATTTTGCCATTTTCTCACTTATGCACAAAACGTATTATATGATTTACAAATCAAGAATTACCACGCACAAATGGGAGTGAGTGTGTCTTCTCTCTCTCGCATTGACAGAAGCTGCTGCAGTTGCAGAACTTCAACACTCTGATGGCGGTGGTGGGCGGCCTCAGCAACAGCTCCATCTCTCGCCTCAAAGACACCCAGGCTCACATCAGCGCAGAGACCAACAAGGTGCCCGCTCTGCCATCCCTGATCTATTTCAGAAATCCTGCATGTCGATGCACTTAGCTGCCGCTCGAGTCTTGATTCGGAAGTCCACATCTCTGCCAAGCTGCTCATCTGTGCCCATCACTCCCACACTGTGCAGTTTTAGAACTGCGTCTTTGAGTCTAAAAAGTTAACATTTGGGGGGAGTTACAGTGTCTCTCCAGTTATGTAAGTCCATCTGGGGAAGAGCTTCACTCTGTTTTTGGTTTACATGCTGTGATTTCTCCTCACTTCTAGGTGTTCAACAACTTAACTGAACTGGTCACATCATGTGGGAACTACAGTCAGTACCGCAAGCGTTTCTCGGAGTGCTCAGGATTCCGATTCCCCATCCTGGGAGTGCACCTGAAGGATCTGATAGCCGTGCACGTGGCACTGCCAGACTGGGCGGACAAAGACAAGACTCGGGTCAACCTGGCCAAAGCCCAGCAGCTGTACACCATCCTTCAGGAGCTGGCGCTCATCCAGAACACGCCGCCGAACATCGACGCCAACACGGACCTGCTGAACCTGCTGACTGTGAGTCCAGCAGCTGGAGGCTGTTTGTGTCGTAGAGTCTCTGAATTCAGCCTCTGGAATCACGCTGAGAGTTTGCGATCCCTGATCGAGCTCTGGGGAAATCGAGCAGGTGGCGAAATGGTGGCGAGGACGAGAACCTCTTTCTGAGCTCCTTCTGCTGCGATTGGATCACATGGTGCCGACGCCAGCTGGGAGGAATCTGTCACACCAAGCCAAAACACAACCAGGCAGCACAGTCACAAAAGTTTTTATCCTAAAGTTAAATGATTTATATTCAGAAATCGTGTCAGATTACATCTGATAATCTGCCCAGCAACACCTAAAGAAGTTTTTAAGCTGTAATTCAAATTACTGTTCAATTCTTGAGTGAAAATTCCATTATCAAATTAGAAAAATGCAATATGCCGTTTAAAACTCAATAATAAAGTATGATATTTATTTTTTTTAAGTAACTTAAAATCAATCGCGTTTTAACTTGCTATTAGGTTTTTGTGTCAAAATTCAGAAGAAAACGCCAAACAACCAAAAAAAACCAAAACAAAAACAATTTTAGTTTGCTTTTGGGTTAAAAAATACAACAAACTTTTAGGGCCACTGTAAATAATAAATAAATAGAAACATTTATGAGAAAAAATGTTCTAATATTATGTACATAGAAGGGAACATTTGTGAGTAAAAATTCTTAATTTTATGAGAAAGTTGAATTTTTTGAGAATAAAGTTGTACATTTACAACAATAAAGTCTTATGATAAAAAAGCGTAATTTTATGAGAATAAAATCATGAAATTAGGAGAAAAAAAAGTAAATTTTTTAAAAGAACTAATTTGTAAAATGATGTAAAAAAAGTTGTAATTTTATGAGAATAAAGATTAAAAATTAAGAGAAAAAGTCGTAAATCTTATAAGAAAAAAATCATAATTTAATAAGAATAAAGTTGTAAATTTACAGCAATAAATTCTTAAATTTATGATAAAAAGGCATAATTTTAAGAGAAAAAAAATCATGAGATTTTGAGAAAAGATTCATAATTTTACAAGAAAAAAGTTGTACATTTATGATGAATACGTTGTAATTTATGAGATAAAAACAATATTTTTATGAGAATAAAGATGTAAATTTACAAGCATAAAGTCTTAAATTTATGATAGAAAAGGGGGAATTTTGTGAGGAAAAAATAATGAAATGATGAGAAAAAAAGTCACAAATTTAAAACTTTAAAGTCATAAAAATATGTAAACAATGTTGAAATTTTATGAGAATAAAGATGAAAAAATTCAGAGAAAAAAAAACAAAATTTCATGAGAATGAAGTGAATTTACAATAAAAAAGTGTCCTAAATTTATGCTGTAAAAAGTTAATAATTTTACTAGAATAAAATCATGAAATAGAATAGAATAAAGTCTTGCATCTGCAATAAAATGCTGTATTTTTTACAAAAAAAATTAAAAAATTATGAGGAAAAAGTCACAATTTTACAAAAAAGTTGTAAATTCACAAGAAAAAGGTTGTAAATTTGTGATTAAGAAGTCGTGATTTCATGATAATAAAGTTGTTAAATTATAAAAAGAAAGTCATAATTTAACAAGGAAAAGTCATTTTTCAAAAATACTGTTGTAAGTCTCCATTCACATTATACTTTGATTTTGACTATAATTCTATAAGTTTATTTTTGCAAAATTATGACTTTTTCTCTTATAATTTTAGGCCTTTATTGTCATAAGTTTTGAACTTTGTCAAAAACATTCAACTTTTTTCTAAATCTATAACATTTTTGTTTTTAATTTTGACACAAAAACAACATTAAAATACAGTATTTTTTAACATTGATTTGAAATGAATTTAAATGAAATACAGAATTGAAATGTCATTTTTTTATATTGAATATTAAATTACAAAATGCATTTTCAGAACGAATGACCAATACTATAATACAAAATACATTTACATCTGAGGTTTGGTACCAAAAACAATTTGAAATATTGAATTGAAGTGTGAATTCCCAAATCATTTTCAAATTGCATAATCAGATTGTAGGTGGAATTGGTAACTGAGAGTTAAATCTGACTTTGAAATCACTTTTAAATAATAGTAACCTTCCATATCTCATTCTTTTAAAAACAAGAAGGTGACACAAAAATGTAATCCATTACTAAGAACAAATGAACATGGTTTTATTTAGCAGAGGAGTCATCTCTCCACAAATGGTCTTGTGATCTTTTTTCAGAGATTTTTCCTTGAATGTATGGATTTGTAAGCATGTTAACACAGCAGAGCCCACATGTTTTAGCCATGATCTTCACCTGTCAGTTTGAGAGATGTTTGAAAGAAGCAGCATGATTACACCCTGGTTGAAGCCAGACTAATCGTCGTCCGTTTGACGGTTTGATGAGTCTCATTGTCTGCTGCGTGATAGAGCTGTGTTTCTGTGAAGGCTACGATGTCTTCTTCAGGAACTCAAACTCTCCCTTATGGAACGCAGCGTCAGAACAAAGCTGAAGGTGAGCTCTGGAGATCAAGGCAGAGATGAATGTGCACGCTCAGTGGCGTGCACATTCCAGATGGCGTGGAAGTCAGACGAGGATTATGTTCCCCGTATAAAAAAAAAAAAAAAAAAGCTGAGTCAAAGGAGATGAGAGGAGCTTGCAGGGATTTAATCAGTTCCAGCGGAGGAACTTTAAATTGGAAAGCTCTCGTCAGTTCTGAGCTTAAGGACTAAAGGGTTTCTGTCAAGCCGCTTTGGAAGGAGAGAAACATTTAAACACTTGTACTCTTGTCACCTTTTAATATGACAGCAGTGCACCTCCTAAATCATTCTGGGGGTCACCAACATTTAACATGTAGATCACTTGTAGGAGGAAGTTTTACAACAAACAAAATGCAAATAGAGGTAATTATTTTTATCGTCAGCATGAAAGCTGAGCTGTCTCGACTCTTTCACCTCCTGTGTCGGTATTTTATGTGTTTCCTGAACTGGAGAAGCAGAGCTTAAACAATCCCAGGAGATCAATTACGCAGCCGGGCCTCTGCCGGCGTGAGATTTCAGCCGGACTTCCTTTTGATTTTCCCCCTAGGAGAAACAATACAGCAGGTTTTCAACAGGTTTTCGAGTCTGAGAGCCACCAGGAAAGTCTGCTGGCAGTCAATACTCAATTATGCGGTAGCTAGCTGGAACTGATCGAGCTTAACTCCCGCTTGGATGACATGATAAGATGGAGAGGAAATCGATAAATCCCTCAAAAAGTCAGAAAAACAGAAGGCAAAGTCAAACAGGTTGGTTCAGTCTACTTCATGTTTAATATTTACCCCTTCAGATGTGCAAACTGGATGACTCGCCGGGCCTCCACAGCGAGGCAGATACTAACTTTTACTTTATGAAGACAGAAGAATTAAACCAAAGGCCAAACAAAAAGAAAAGCCTTTCATCCTGACTCGTGAATGGATTCAATTCAATGAAAGAGGAAAAAAATGGGAAAAGGAAAACCCACGCTGCTGTTTCATGAGCCTGTAGAATGCATTCCCATTATCCTTTAAAGTCCCGCTCTGATGAGAATCATGTTTTTAACATGTTCTTGTGGCACGACATTTAGTAGGAAAATTAAGCTTAAATTAAATTTAAATAGTTGTGAATCACAAGCAAGAAGTGCTGTTACAATCATTGGCTAAAAACAGCGTTTTCATAGTTATAAGATCAAAGGGAACACTGACAATAAATCAGAAAATGATCAGAGTGGAACTTTAAAGGACCCAAACAAGAACAAGTCTTTTTGACAAACCTAAACTATGAGGATGTTGATTTCCAACATGAATAAAATAGATTCTGATTGTCTCTGTGAGGACAAAATAAGCTTTTTAGTTTGCTTTTACTCACAGAAGTAAATGAAAAAAGCTCTGCGGATGCTTTCTACTGGAGATAGTAACTAAATAATCTATGAAATGCTAAATTAGTAACCCAAAGGTAATTCTATGTTAGACGGAGATACAAAAACGAATGAAAATACATAAAAGTAGAAGATTAAATGATAGGTTAATAATTAATGATAAATATTTTAAAAGGTGCAATGATTAGAATGAAAACGACTTGAGTTCTTTAAGAGCAAAACACAGCTTGACATTCGAGTGTCTGCAGATTCTGAAGGTCTTTGCTCTCATGAAGTACTAAGTTTGAAAACAATTTGGAACTTCTGCTGCTGATTTTCCATGAACATAAAACGTCTTTAAGTTCTGAAGAGGTCCTTAGAGGAAAAGGCTTTTGGAACAATGAGCTGACACTCAAACCTTATTTACCGGTTTGTTTGGCTTTTATCTTCTTCCGGCTGCTGTTGCTTAATGAACTTGTCTCAAGTGACCCTGCAGCTGGGGTCAGGTGATGAAGGAGGGATTCCAGCCCTCCTGCCTGGATGCAGGATCAGATCTATTATTCATTACTCTTAAAAAGACTTTAAATTGCTGGAGAAACCACACGTTTTAAGCTGAAAATGAACAAAAATACATATATAATGCATGTAGTTTAAATTGTTGCTGTAAAGAGATGAAACAGACGTGGTTTATCGACCCTCATGTGAGCTTTTCAGAGGCAGAGGTCACACAGAACCTGAACTAAAAGTTCAAACCTGAAATCTTCTTCTGTCATATCTTCTAACAGACTGGGAGACTTTGAAAGAACTTACCAACTTTGTCATCTGTTCTGCTCTGGAGCAACATGTGATGCAACGCCAACACATAATACTGTGAAACCCTCTTCTAAAATAGCACACAGTGACAAAAACGAGGCTTTATCTTTCAGCTCCTGCTTTTAGTAACAGAAGAGTAAACTCACAAAACTGTTACATTTTACTTGTTACTTTAGACTGTGTCACACAGCCACTGTGTACCTATTGTGCATTGTACAGATGACATTTGTTCAGATGTGAATATACATGGAAAAAGTTAGAAAAGTTTTGCTCTTTACATGAAATTTTCACAGACTTATCACAAATGAACCACGTTAAAAACCGCAGGAGTATAAATAAACCATGCAAAGAACGCTTAAACCCGCGCTTCATCACATCCAGAGTCTCAACCGCGTCCAGAGACGCATTCGTGTCTAGAGTTGCAGCGCATTCAGAGTTGCATCGGCAACCAGAGTCGCATCACAACCAGATTCACATCTGCGTCTAGATTTGCACCACAACCATGCAGTGACACATTCGCATTCAGATTTCCATTGCATTTGTGTCCAGAGTCGCATCTCATCCAGATTCAAATTGCATCCAGATTTGCATCAGCGTCCAGAGTCGTGTCTGCGTCCAGAGTTGCGTTCGTATCCAGAGACGCATGCGTGTCTAGAGATGCAACGCATCTAGAGTTGCATCAGCAACCACAGTCACATCACATCCAGAGTTGCACCGCTTTCAGAGATGCGATCGTGTCTTGAGTCACATTGCATCCAGAGTCGCATCGCATCCAGTCTCATCCGTGTCCAGAGACGCATTCGGAGTCACAAACGTGTCTAAAGGCGCATTTCATCTAGAATCGTATCCACGCCTGGTGAACCAGCCCAGGAGGGGTGAGAGATTTATATACCTGTCACGCAATATGCAAAAAATGAACCGTGCGTGATTATTGTGCTGTTTGTAGGCAATTCATTAGTGATTAGTGCATCAATTACGTAATTGTAATGTGATGTGTGGGCCACATACATAATAAAGTTATAGATTGATGCTTTATGTGTGAAAAATCTGTTAGACATACGTGGAACAGTTGTGGAAAACTGCAAATTTACGTATAAACCTAACAAAAATCAGACAGGATTGTGTAAGAATTATGTAATCACTGGGTATAAATCACATAAGTAACTATTAACTGCGTAATTCTCAACTGACCAAAAATTTTGAACAGCTCGAAACCAAATTTAAGTAAAGACTTGTTGTCCGAAACACTCGACATCGATGAAAAACAAACGCAAGAAACACTAATGAATTATGTACATCACGTATGGATCATTAAAGACTAAATCACTCACGCGGACAATGCGCAAAATGTACATAACGGCAAGAAAACCACAGAGTCCACATCTAAGCTGCTAGTCAACACAAGCTGGAATGAAAAACTACAGGCTGAGAATGACTGTTCCCATAAAACTTTGAGATGGTCTGGTTGTCTGTGCAGGTTTCCCTGGATCAGTACCACACAGAGGAGGAGATTTACCAGATGTCTCTGCAGAGAGAACCCCGTAAGACAGCGGTGAGTGCACTGACCTGGACTTGCTGTGTCCTGCAGGAACTCGTCACAATGGGGTCTAATCACTGGGGATTTTTCAAAAGCTGACCCAGAAGAATGACTTCCTTTTAAAAAGATTCAGTTTTCTCATATCAAACTCATTTCGTCTTCACTGCAAAAAAAAGTCCCTTAGAAATAATCCAAAATTCACGACCCCACTGGCAGATTTATTTAAATAAACTAAAAAAATTCTACTATAAATTTAATCCTTGCCTCAAACAACTACAACAAAAACTACTGAAGTAATTTAAACATGAATAGGAATATACATATATTTATTTTACTCCTAAACTAATTCAAAGCATTACTTTAATAATCATGTTTTGCAGTTGCTTCATTTAAAGTAGCAAATGAGTTTCAATGAGAGCAGATTGAGCCAACAGAGTTTTAAGGATATGCCTTCATTATTGTGTGTTTTCCTAATTTACTCCGTAGCAAAACTCCAGCCCGGCCCCCGCCCCTGAACCCACCCCCACTGTGATCGATGAGTGGGCCGTGTCAGTGAAGCCCAACGCCGACCCAACCATCATCAAGAAACACATCGAGAAGATGGTGGAGGTGGGTGTCTGCACGCCCCCATCCCCCACCCGGCTCCCGTGTCTGTGCTTTGGGGGGAGGGGGGAATTCGGACAAGAAAATAGTGTTTTCTTATCATGTCTTTGACTGAAAGTAATGTTTTTATTCATTTACATTCTACAATTAGAAAGATGGTGCATTCGTTTGACCACATGATCATGTCATCATGTTCAAACTCAGATGGATTCTAGAAGAGGTTCAGCACATCTGGTTCCTTCTGCTTATGGTTTTGAGCTAAGTCTCTTAGCAAACGTTTGATCTCCTCAATTTCCATTTGGTTTAAACCCAGAAACTTCGCCTTTGTTCTCTGATTTAGGCTGGAATTTATTTTTGTTGAAATTCTCTGTGGAATTTCTTTCTTCAGGGAAATCCCACAGTGGGTCAGTGGACTGGCCATCGAACCTATTTTGGGATCGCCTTCCACAGTCGCTATACTTATCATAGGTTGAGGTTTTATGAGATCGATTTGGCTGAGGTTTGCTTCTGTGCCAATTGCTTTTAGATTTCTCCTCTGAATTTAGTTCGTTCTGTTTAATTTCACTCCTAGACCAGGATCTCCATGGCTCATTGCAGTTGGGTTTCTTTGATGGAACCCAATTGGGTCCTTTTTGGTTTTGGGAAGAAAAGTCATGGTGAAACTAGGTCCAACTAACCTGTGGTTTGGTGCACCTTCAAGTTCCATGGTCGATAGCTCTGCTGTGGCAGTAACCAAAACTGTAGTCTTGACAAATTTTGGATTGGTCTGCTTTTGTTTCTGGAAACCCAAAGCAGCAAGTTCATACAGATAATTGATATTCGCTGTATGGGGGTTTGCAAAGACTCCTGAATGATGACTGGTACCAGGATGGAGGTTCTGAAGGAAGAGAGATTTAAAGTTCAAGTCCTCCTCCATTCCTGGTTCATTCAGAGTCTCAAAGTATGCTTGTAAAAGCCGGTAGTAGTAATGCTGAGGAGGCTCGTGCCTACCTTGCTTTACTGACATTGGGACCATTAAGCCTGACGGCGTGGTGTAGTCTGAGAATTCCCTCTCAAAGGCTTGTGACAGAAATGACCAATCACGTCTGGTGCCCTCTGGTTGCCGATCGATTAATCAAATTACCTCACGACTTAAAGTGAGTTTGATAAGATAAATCCCATTCTGAATGGTGGCATCTGAATATGTCTTGAGGAAGAACTCAATGTCATCCAGGTATGCACGAATATCATTTGAACCACCAGGGGTCGGTTTAAATCTGGTAAGATTGCGAGAAATTTTGTCTAATACTCGATCAGAGGGACTACGATGAAGAGGTTAATTTGCTCTATTATGAACTTAGTGGACCTGGGTCCGCCCTGGAATCAGATCATGATGGTAAGAAGGATTAAAAGGTGGAGCTGGTGAAGGTGGCCTACTGTGAGCTCCTCTTTCAGCCTGTGTACCCCCCTTTTCTTCTCTGAAAGGTGAATGGGTCGGCTGAAAATGTCTGACCCAAAAGGGTCTTAACAGACAGATGTTCACATCGTTGGTTAGAGGCGGCAAGTCTGGTTGTGGTGTCGGCTAAATGCTCTTGCATCAGCCGGATCTGTTATTCTGGATACTTAACTGTCTGGTCGAATTAGCATTTTCCTGTTGCAACTCATTTGCATCCTATTCAACACAGTGAAGTGCTATTTGGGATACCTTGTGGGTTTCTCTAGACTCCGTAAGCTGAAGATGCATTGTTGTCAGGTCTTGCTGACCAGCCTGGACCTGGGATTCCAAGTCCTTCATCTCTGCCCTTTAGTTAGCCATTTTGTGTTTAGCTCAGTTGCCTGTTCAGTCAACTCGTTGACACAAACCTCAGATTCGTCTTTGAGCAATTTTAAGCTGGTGCTGCAAAAATGTACTCTCTTCCTTTGTGAGAGACATTTTCTGCGAACGTGTCAAATTTACTCAATGCTAGGTTCAACAAGATGTGAGCGCTTTTGAGTCATGCTGTGAGCAAACAACTAGGCTACAAGTGTTTTGTTGAACGCCTCATATTTTGGTGGGCTGATCGTGATCTCATCCTCTAGGTCAGAAAGTTTGGTTTCAAGTTCAGAAGCACCAAGGTTTTGAACCTGAACCTAAATAAGAATGGCTCAATTACCAAATCAAATGGTTTCATGGGGAAACTTATTTTCACCTAATTGTCCTTTGTTAGTGAAAAATATAGCTCCCAGGAAGATCAAAGTGTGATTAGCCAAAGTAGTGGTTATCAGGATGACCTCAAATGTATTTCTTTCCTTAGCTAAGAGCAATAGCTGTTAGCCTTAGCTTGTAGCATTAGCTTGAGCTTTAGCTCTTAGCATTAGCTGTTACAGCAGCTATTGGCATTAGCTGGCACACCTAGCTTAGCCTGTGTTGATAAATGGCTACTGTAATGTCCACTACAAACCACTAGCGGGCATCAAGGAGCCATTGACTAAATCGATCTTTCCCAATCACAATTATTTACAAAGACTGCAAAACCCAACGTTTAAATGGTGATTAAATATAGGCCTTTATACACTGCTCACCAAAATTAAAGGAACACTTTTTTTATTGGGCCTGTCATGAATTGAATTAAACCTGTCTGATAATCTTCTTGTTGGTTAACCAGCTGAGGGCCTCGTTAATCAATTTCAGCTGTATTGGTGTTCATGAATTAACAACAGGTGCACTTCAGTGGCAACAATTAGAAAACCCTCCAAACAGGACTGGTGTTACATGTGGAGGTCATTTCAAGTTTCTCCTCTTGATCTTTTTTGGCTGGTTTTCCACTCGTGCTGATTTTGGCTTGATAATTATCTCTACTGGCAGTATGAGGAGATTCCTTAACCCTACAGAAGTTGAACAGGTTGTCCAACTTCTCCAGGATGGCACATCCACACGTGCTGCAGTAAGAAGGTTTAATGTGTCTCCCAGCACAATCTCCAGAACATGGAGGAGATTTCAGGAGACTGGTGGTTATTCTGGGAGAGCTGGACAGGACCGTAGAAGGTCCTCAACCCCTCAGCAGGACCCATACCTGCTCCTTTGTGCAAGGAGGAACAGGCTGAGCACTGCTCGTGCCCTACAGAATGACCTCCAGAGGGCCACTGGTGTGAATGTCTCTACACAAACAATCAGGAACAGACTTCATGAAGGTGGCCTGAGGGCCCCACGTCCTGTAGTGGGCCCTGTGCTCACTGCCCAGCACCGTGGAGCTCCACTGGCATTTGCTCAAGAACACCAGAATTGGGAAGTCCGCCACTGGCGCCCTGTACTTTTCACAGAGAGCAGGTTCACCCTGAGCACCTGTGATAGACGTGAAAGAGTCTGGAGAAGACAAGGAGACGAGGCCGGATGAATCTGCACCACAGGATGTTGAAAGTCAGTCTTGTTCTTCTGGAACATGCAGGCAGAGCAATCTGAACTTTCGGCATAGATTTCCAAAAAACAGGAATACGCTGAATTTCTTCTAATCTTTCCAGAGCTTTTCAAAATAACAAGCGCCCTCAATGAGTTTTGCCAATACATGCAAACTGTTCTGATTCTGCAGAAATCAGCTCAGCTTCAATAATTCTCAAGTTTTAACGCTGCTCGTCCAGCGGCAGAAACTTAAACGATTTCCAAGTTTTAACACTGTATTTCACACAGCGGCACAAACTTAAAGTTGTTTTGTTCAGTCTTATGAAGGAAGAGAAAGAAAGTCTCTGTAATTTCAATCAGACTATGATTAATGCTACGCACACACACGACTGCTCCACTCAAATTAATTTCTAGTTTTGAGATATAATTAAGATCTCCAAATTCTCTTTTCTACAGTAATGTGAAAATGGCAGCAGTTTGTTTAGCCAGATTTTTGCTTTTGAAATAACCCTAAAGAAAGCTTTAAAAGCAAAGTTCCATTAAATGATGCAGCCATTAACCCATAACTTGTCAGACATGCTGAAGTGGTCTCATACTGTGACCTGTTGTCTTGTTGTTTGACTCCCTGAAACCATGTGTGATGAGCAGTCTGACAGACGAGCATCTCCTCTGCCTGCAGTCGGTCTTCAAGAACTTCGACACCGACGGTGATGGTCACATCTCCAGGGATGAATTTGAAGCGATCAGGAACAACTTTCCGTACCTGAGCAAGTTTGGGGAACTGGACAAGAACCAGTGAGTACCGGCTCCGTCTGCACCAGGAATTTATTTAATACGGAGGGATTTTTGTGCCACCATGTTGCAAGCAAATGTCACAGTTTCAAGGTCAACATTTTCTAAACTGCAAACAAAATGTAAGGTGTTAAGTTGCAAATGAAAATATTTAATATTTGCTTTAAATAAATATTTTTGCGCTTGCCAACTTTTTTTGTTTTCAAAACATTTTTTGAATTTGCAAACTTTTTTGTGCTTTCAAAAATAATTTTTGCTTTCAAAAATTATTTTGCATTGGCAAACTTTTTTCTTGCTTTAAATTAATTTGTTGCATTTGCAAACTGTTTTTATGCTTTCAAAAAACATTGTGTTTGCAAACTTTTTGTTTTGCTCTCAAAATGTTTTTTGCAGTGTGAATGCTGTAAGCTGAATTTAGCCGCTGAAAATGCTAGTGCTGATAGCTGAAGATGCTGAAATTGATAACCAGCTAAAATATTAGCTAAGTGCTAAATTAGCATAAAAAAAACAAACAAAAAAACTTTAGGTTAGTCAAAAGAGCTAGCATGCTGTTAAAAAAGTACCTAAGCTTTAAAATATCCTAAAAAACTGAAAATAAATAAATTAGCAAAAACAGCTAGTGTGAAAGTATTAGCTTAACTCCAAAACAGCCCCCCAAAAAACTGAAAAAGCCTAAATTAGCCAAAACAGCTAACATGTAGCTGAAATAGTAGTTAAACTCCAAAGTGCATTCTACTATGCTGATAGTAGAACGCACTTTTTCGTAGTGTTCTACTATGCTGTACAACCAAACCCACACTCCTCCCATCACCAGTGTACATAGGTTCAAAGTAGAGAGTAATATATGATAAGGAAAATACTATAGAGAGCGACACGATGAATCCTTCTGTTTGTGGAGATTTTGTTTTCAGATACAAAAGACATTTTTAACCACTTGCGTGTTTTTTGTTGTTGTTTTTTGTTTGTTTTTGTTTTGTTTTTTTAAGCTGATAGCTGAAGATGCAGAAAAATAGCTAAAAATGTTGAAGGTGATATCTGAAAATGCTAAAGGTGGTACCCAACTAAAATATTAGTTAAATGCCAATTTAGCCTTAAAAAAAAAAAAAAAAACTTAGGATAGCCAAAACTGCTAGCCTGTAGCTGAAATATTAGCTAAACTCCAAAACTGCCTAAAAAATCTTAGTAAATACCAAAATAGTCCAAAAATCTAGAAGAATGCCAAATTTTTTAAACTTTATAACCGTAACTTTTTAGCATAATTATGAATAATAAAAAGGCAGGAATATTATTCCAGAATAAATCAACTTAAACCTTAAATAACTTTCAATATTTTACTCTCCATAAAAATATATTTTGTCAAAATTATAAAAGTTAGAAATGAGTACAAGATAAAATCAGGACATTAATAACAATAAAATAAAATGATGTGGAGGGCCGGATAAATTTACCCAGAGGGCCGGATCCGGCCCCCGGGCCTGGACTTTGACACATGTGCTTTAAGCTGATCCCGATTTGATCCCACAGCTTTCTGTCTGACCCTTTTTTTCCTCCCACAGAGACGGGAAGATCAGCAGGGAAGAGATGATCGACTACTTCATGAAGGCCAGCTCTCTGCTCAACTGCAAGATGGGTTTCATTCACACGTTCACAGAAACCACCTATGTGAAGCCCACATTCTGCGAGCACTGCGCTGGCTTTGTGAGTGAACACAAACCTTTGTTGCCTTTTTTCTCCCGTGTGTCTGACGTACCGTTCCTTTATAATGACAGACAGATGGATGAAATGTGCAGTCTGCAGGAAGATTCTTTCATTGTCTTTCATCAAAAGTATCATTCTCTGCGGAAAAGCAGGAGTCAGAGTTTGTTTCAAAAGGTCAAAAATCATCTGCACTCATCACGCCATTCCTCAGCCACAAAACTCCTCATTATTTTCCCAGACAGCCATGATTGATCATCTCTCAGAGGTTTCTCAGTGTCAGATCAGGCCAAAGCCAATTACTCCGGGTAGTAGCCGCGCGCTGCTGAAGCTGCGTTCGGGGAAATATGGGAGGAAGGTAATTGGATGAAATGATGGCTCTCATCTGGAGCAGTGTTGGCTCTGTGCTTGTACGTGGGAGTGCGTCCTCTCGCCCTGAACAACACCCCGAGGAGACATCTGATGTTTAGTGAGTCAGCTTGAGGACGGAGCCAGAGACTCTGAGGTGGCTTCACGTACATTTCTCTGCTTGAATTCAGCCTGCAGAGCGCTCACAAAGGTATGTTGGTGAGGAATCCCTCTGCAGCAGGGGTGTCAAACTCAATCACACAGGGGCCAAAATCCAAAACACACCTTAGGTCACGGGCCGAACAGGATAAACATTTATTGAACACTATAAAAAAAAAAAAAAAAAGTGTTTTTACACTAATTTTTTTTTACACTAATTTGCCATTTAGCTAATATTTTAGCTGACTATCAACTTCTGCATTTTCAGCTATCAGCTTCAGTCTTTTTAATTATCAATTTCAGCATTTTCAGCTAACAACTTCAGCTTACAGCAGTCTCACTAGCATTATCACAGGTAATGTTATATATCTAGTTCATAATTAAGTTATGGTTTAAACTTTTAAAAATGTAGTTCTAGAGTGTTCAATAAATGTTAATTCTGTTCGTCCCGTGACCTGAGGTGTGTTTTGGATTTTGGCTCCTGTGTGATTGAGTGTGACACTCCTGGTCTACAGTAAACCCTGTTTGCTCATCATCAGGTTACCATGTTGTTCTCCACTCCTGGCTGCAAACTCAAACGTTAGGTTCATTTGTTCCTGCAGGACCAAAGAAATGGTTTCCTCTCCATTATTATTCATATTTTCTAATTAATATGGATCTCTTTCTAAATCAGCACATCATACGGATGTTCCTCATTTCATGGTTTCTGTCGCATAAATTCAGCTGAAGTCTCAAGACTTTCCCCATTATAGAGAAATCTTCAGGACTTCTTCGGCAGGATTTCCACGCCTGACAGAAAAACCACACGGAGCCAATTTGATCCTGTCTGTTTGTGATTAAAAGAATGAAAGAAAAGGGTCTGAGAGAGAGCTGATGATGTGTGCTGCAGGTGCTGCTGTTCATTAGAAAGCAGCGGCGCTTGTTATGGATCACCTGTTGACCACAGAATATGATGGACGAAAAGATGACTTGATAAAAATAAACGTTAACAAACACACAAAATCCCTAAAACTGCCAGAAATTACAGAAAACTTTAAATATATAACTGATGCTATGTTCACACCAGATTTGTTCAGTGCGTTCAAGGACACACTGACCAACAATGGACTTTGAGCATGAACTGGACTGTCAAATCTGTTGAATTTTGTTTAAGGCTTTTTCTTTCACAGCTCTATTCTAAAAAAATGAAAGATTTGGTGTCATAGAATTCCAGTCAGGCGCAAACTACAATTATTGAATTCTCCTTCATGATCAGTTTTCAAACGGTTGGCACATCCATGAGTCAAAACTCCATCACTATCAAATCTGAGTTTTGGTCAAAGTTGAACTGGTTCAGATTTCAGTGTGCGTTCATTTGCACCATTATTTGTATGTAGAGCCTTCTATCAAATTGTGTTAAAAATTCTTTAAAGTCATTGAATAAAATTATAGAAATAGTAGAAAGAAGGGCTGGGATTCAATTTAAAAAAGTAACTAATTAATCGCCAATCAGAGAAAAATGAATCGCAATGAATTGTGAAACATTTTTTTTTTTGTTACAGTATTTGCTGGTCACTTATTTTCTGAAAATAATTATATAATGAAATCAATCACAGAACTGTACATTTAAGACATTTATTTTTAATTGCCAATTAAAAAAAAAGATCAAATTAATCACACTTTTGAGTTTTTGAGCAAAAATAGGCCAGAGAGAAACATTTTCCTTCATTTGTATCGTCTAAAATGTATGAATTTATCAAGTGTTAACATAGTAAAAAAAAAAAAAAAAGTTTTAACCTACAAGTGTAAATTGTGAGTACAAAACAAATCAACAGTAAGAGAAGCAGAACTCTAAAGACTTTTACGTCTGCAGTATTACTCCAAGAAAACAAAGATGTTGACGTACAGCCATAAGGAATAAACCTGCTGACCTAAAAAATCAAATAAAAAAGTTTCGGGTCACTGTTCTGTATCACTGCGCAGGCTGCTTAAAACAACTTTTGCCTTCATTGTCTGGACAAAGCATTTAAATATCACTTTTATTTGCTGCTGCAGTCGAGGCTCAGCGACGTTTTGTTGTTACCTTGACAACTTGACCACAGATCAGTTACTTTTAGTGAAAAAGTGATCAAAACAGAAAAATAACAAGAATAAAGTACTAAAAACTGAATATGTATTTCTTTTATAAATAATGATAAGTGGGATAATTCCACAGACTTTAATATATAATGGATAACACCCTATGAAGTGTTTGAATGCCTGCCGTAGAAGCCTGCCCCCTTGAGGCTAAGCAAAGGACTGCTGCTCCATGCGGTCCCAGCCAGCAGGGTAAAGTGGCCCCATGTGGTTTAAAGGTGGCACAAAATGTGGGGCCCGAATGGGTTTGTCCACAGTTTCTGTGGTAGACCCACCTGTGTTTGCTCACATTAGCTTAAGTGGGGATTCTGTGGGTTAGCTCGCTACGTTAGACAGCAATTAGTTGTTATTTTTTTTCTAGATTTGCGATTAATTAGTTAATTTTTTTAATTGACGTCAGGCCCTAATTAAAATATTAGCTAAAATACACAAACAAATACAGAAACCCTTAGTAAGTAAACAAAAAAAAAGTTGAACAAATTTTTAGGTTAAAATACAACATTTAGAGATCAGAAAATAGTCACAGATGCATTTTCCTGTTAAATTTTACATTTTAGATGTTTCATTTTTCTGACGGTGAGCGGTCTGAGGCAGAGCTGTGTGACAGTTGTGTTCTTCTCTTTGTTGTTTACCCTCTGCATGTGTGTGTGTGTGTGTGTATGTGTGAAGAGGTCAGGATATGTTCTGCGTCCCTTAGATGTCCTGTTTGTGATCTCCAGCTCCGGCTCTTTCATGTCATTGTTGCCCCCCGCTGCCATTGCGCTCCTTCTGTCCTGCTTGATCTCTACTGCCCCCCCGCCCCACTAAATGCCTCTTTGACCCCCCCTCCCCCGTTTTCATCCAAATACAAATATACAAAAGCTGTTGACAGTACAGTGTCTTACTCTTGTAATGAAAGAAAAAAAAACTTTAGGGCAAAGATAAATAAAAGAACTAAACGGTTGCAATGAAAACCCCACTAAGGTTTAACCCTTTGATACCAGAGCTCCAGTGTTTTTGTTCTTTGATTTACTGTAATTTGATGAAGCTCCTTCTTGTTTAGGTTCATTCTCAAAAACAACTCATACTTTTTGTTTGGAGATGGCACATTTTGGCTCATTATTGTCTTCCTTTGATAATTTTTTTATGCTCATTTCTTTATATTTTACCCTTTTTAATCAGCTCAAACATTTTAACAATTTTGTTTTTCGCTTGAATTCCCACTCTGATCGTCGTTTAATCTATTGTAAAAGCGTTCCCAGAGTCATTTTTGTTTCTTTTAATATGACAATGTTGTTTTTAGACTATTTTTTTTTTTTAATTGTGTCGTTTTTCTAGGACATAGTTTCTGCAGAGCGGCAGGAGTTCATTAGAAATTCATCTCTTAAAGCGTGTGCTCATTACCCATCATCCCTTTGTTCAGACCAGGGGTCTACAACCTCCACAGTGGCTCTCTGGCTAAAGACAAATAAAATAATAGTAATTTTCGAAAGTAAGCGTTGCTAACTTTTGTGCATTCTTCACATGCTTTTTTACTAGATCATTAACCAACCATGTTTCATGTTTATGCTCCTGTTAACAGCAGTAGAAAGGAGAAAAAAGGACAACGGCTCACGAAAATGAAAATCTGAAGTGTAACAAGAGAAAACGTCACTTTTGTCTCGTGTTGTTAAAGAGTGACCAAACTTTAAATCAACGTTTTTATTTATTGACCTCTATAAATGGGGCTTTAAAAGTTCTGTCTGTTGCCAAATTTTTGACAAATTAAAATTAAATTATACTCGAGTTAAATTTAGTTAATTGTCAACCCATGTAAGTTTTAGAAGCCCCACCCCTTTGACTGGATTTTCACATTTCGGCTGTGGGTGGAGTCAGCCTCCAACTTCCTGTTTGGTTACCCTATAACAAATATATTTGCTTCACTTGAAGGTTCCTGTTTGGGACAGGAAGTCTTTTATTTTGAAAGAAAGTCATATA
>NW_023416944.1:27679-45500 GCF_002922805.2 Oryzias melastigma | reverse complement strand
AAAAAAAACTTTACACTTTGAGGAAATTCCCATTTATCTTTATGTATTTATTTGCGACCAAAAATAAATTTAATTCAGATTAATTATATAAATGACAATCTAATGATGCAAAATAGTATAAATTTTTTCTAAAAGGGTTAAAAAAAATAAAGCTTTGTGTCTCCTACAAGGTTTTGACCAGTACCAAACAGGCCCTTTGGCTCTTTAACTGACAAAGGCTGCAGACCCCTGGTTTAGGGAATGTGTCCTTGGCCCGGGAATGTCCGAATAGAGATGATTGTTTAGGCACCTGCATCCTTTTTATAAGAGTTACATAAATTAACTGATTGAATGACCACGATTTGAATAAAGAACGCAAATGTAAACTTTTTTTTATTTATTTTTGTCTTCCATCATACAAAAAGAAAGACTGTAAAGAAGATGTTAAAAACATCAGTTTCATTGGAGTGGGTTTGTAACCTGTCAGTCATTTAAAAATAGCATAAAGTATATATTCTGCATTTGCTGTAATGGTGATGATTTTTAAATATTTCCCTCATTCTTTTTCATTTAAAAGAACTCAATGAAATAAACAACAACTTTGTCTCCCTTGTTTTTTGCAGATTTGGGGCTTTTATAAGCAAGGATACAAGTGCAAAGGTGAGAATACACTTCCTCAAAAGTTTATGTCACTTTTCTTGTTTCCTATCAGAGTTTATAGTAAGAGAAAGATCCTGTAAGGCAGGAGTGTCAAACTCAATCACACAGAGGGCCAAAATCCAAAACACACCTTAGGCTGAACAGGATAAACATTTATTGAACACTTTAAAACTATGTTTTTAAAACTTTAAAACCGTAACTTTTAAACATAATTATGAACTAGATATGTAGCATTACCTGCAATAAAAACACTGAAGCTGATAGTTGGAAATGCTGAGGTTGATGACTGAATACTCTGAAGCTAACAACTGAAAACACTGAAGCTGATAGCTGAAAACGCTTAAGCTAACCGCTGGAAATGCTGAAGTTGATGGGTGAAGTCACTGAAGCTAATAACAAAAACGCTGAAGCTTATAGATGTAAACGCTGAAGTTCATAGCACCTAAAATATTAGCTAAATGCTAAATTAGTCTAAGAAAAGGAAAAAGCTTAAGTTAGCTAAAACACCGAGCATGTAGCTGACAGCTGAACTTCAAAATATCCTAAAAAACTGAAAAAAGCCTAAATTTAAAAATAAGCCCAAGATAACATCGGGTCATTAATAACAATAAAATAAAAAGATCTGGAGGGCTTTGACACCTGCTTTAAGGCTTCCTTGGTTTCCTGATCAGTTCCAACAGTCCTAAACAAACACACTTCATCTCATCAGCATGCGGAACATCAAAGTCAGGCAGAAATGGTTCAGCCTCGTCCTCAAAGAGCCAGCTGGACAGACTCCAGCTCACCCGGACAGGTATTTGCCCTCCCAGTCCCCGGGCTGGATCAGTGTTTGAAGAAGCTGGCTCATTTAGAAATGTACACTCACAGGTCAGAAAGCTCCACCAGCTCCCCCGTCCATCCTGCAGACCATTAGCTCTACGCAGACCCACAGCTCTGCTCATTTCCTCTGGGAAAAGGCAGCTTTTGACATTAACTATGAGGGATGCTCATAATGTGAATCAGTGTTTTCCTGAAGGACAGTCAACCATGTTAGCATCAGGAAGTATTAATACTTGTTTGAATTAGGCATTTTCTCACCTTATAAATAGGTAAACTGTTTCTGCTTTACTACCAAAAAGGCAGTTTTCTATACTGAAGTAGAGGTAAGCATCAAATAATGTTAACCAAGAAAATCACAGAGTAGGAGAATTATCCGTCCATACAGCAAGTCATTTTACTGAAAACATTACACCTGAGGCATCAGGTGACACTTAAACGCTAAATTTTTAACGTACTGTATAACTTTTTTCACGTTAACACGATAATTCTAGCAGATAACATATTTTAGGTTTTTGGGCAAATTTTGAGTTAAGCTAGTATTTTAGCAACATGCTGAAGTTTTTGGATAATTTCACATCCAATGAGGTTTTTTGGTGCTAATTCTGAGTTAAACTAATATTTAAGCAATGTGCTAGCCATTACTGGAGCTGCAGATCATGACGTCAGACTTCTGTTGGTTTGACCAATCACAAAATTCAACTGTAATACATCAATTCAACCTGTAGGGGGCAGCACACTGACGGTTTTTGACTATATTTTCAAGAATTAAACAAATTTATTAACATTTTTCAAAAATTTGGCAACGACCAACAGACAGGACTTTTAAAACCCCATTTACAGAGGTCAACAACCACAAAAAGTTGATTTAGTTTGGTTAGCCTTTAGGCTAAGATTTTAGCAAAGTGCTACATTTTTTTGATTAATTTGACGTATACTAAGGTTTTTAAGGCTAATATAGAGTTAAGCTAATATTTCAGCAACGTGCTCGCTTTTTGGCTAATTTGGTCTTTACTAAGGGTTTTAGCAACGTGCCAGCATTTCTTTCTTTTTTTTGGCTAATTTGACACCTACTCAGGATTTTGGGGCTGTTTTGGAGGTAAGCTAACTTTTGAGCAAAACACTCCCTTTTTTGGCTAATTGGCTAATAATCCACTGAGGTTTTGGGCTCACACCTTTACGCATTTTTACTTTTTACAGAAGTTTTTTTTTTCAATTTTTCAAGAAATTATTTAAATTCTTTGTGCATTTAATGCAATATCTGAAACTTCAAACTCTTTAGCAGTTTTTAGTAGTATGCAAGTAGCTTTAGCATTTTCAGCAAGTCCCTTCAGCAATTACGGTAAGTTTTTTCAGCAAAAAGCATTCACACTAACATTATTGCAGGTATTGCAACTTTTCTAATTTGAATAGAAATTGGACAATAAAACTGGATACAATTTAAAGATTGAATGAAGTCATCTCTATAAATCAAAATTCCCGTCTCTGTCCTGCCTCATGCGATGCTATTTAGAGACATTTCTGTCAACATCTTGAAAAACAAGCACTTGAATTAGCAGTTGTGGCTCCTCATTCATCCAGGCTCTCAGGAAGGCTTGCCGGTGCTCATTAAATAGCAGGCAAGCTATTGTCAGGCAGTCCAGTTGCATAGCAGCCAGAGTAATTAGTGCTCCTCTGGTCCATGCGGGTCCATTACCTGCTCTTCACAATATGCAGCTTGGGTTTAGAAAAGAGAAAGCTCAGTCTGATTATACTAATTTGGCCATTAGCACAAATGTATTCTGATTCAAAATAGAGGTGAAATCTCTTAATGAAAAAGTGGATTCTGATAGTTGAAACAAAAACAGATGAAACATTTCTGTACATACAACCCTGGACCCCCCACTGGACCCCCACCCCCCTCCCAAACACACACTGTTTTATGTCCTCTCCACTCCAGAGGACTGCAGTGTGGCTGGAAGTGTTCAGGCTTGTTTCATTAATGAGACCAGAGGAAGTCAATGAGAGAGCCCCACAGCCATTCATCCCCATTACCACTCTCAGGCCGGCCGGCGCAGCTCCGGGGAAGTCACTGAAATGAATCACCCTGAGCACCGCAGGAAGCCCACAGCTCTGAGCATCAGCTCCGTCAGCTGCATGCTCGGAAGAAGCATGAAAATCCCTTTACAGGACTGGAAAATGCAATCAAGCAGGAACGGAAAGACAACAAATTAGTAAAATTTTACCAAAAATAACGAAGAGCGAAGCGGATGTTTCAGATACACATATCAAGATGTTAGACCACTGGGTGAACCTGCAGAGCACATTTTTTCTTCGGGAATGCTGTGGGCGACACTTTTGCACCACACAAGGGTAAAGTAGGTGACACACAGCCATGTTGCACAGATTTTTCGTTTTTTTAAACCCCCAAAATTTAGCCGACAGCTCAAGGAGCCTGTTTACAGGGTGTCCTGAAATAAGTCAGGATGAGGCCTGACGAGGTATCCGATCGCATTGGACACGCCTCCACGTCCTCCATTAATGTCTGAAAATGGACATTCTCTGTTCGGCCCGCGATCTAAGGTGTGTTTTGGATTTTGGCCCGTTGTGCGATTGAGTTTGACACCCCTGATTTAGAAAAATAAGATTTGTATTTATGTTGTTATTTTATGTATTTATTTTTTTGAGAAATATAAATAAACTATTTTTTGGCATTAAAAAAAACAAATTTAAAGAGAAAACAGATTTTTTTTTCCACCAATATGAAAAAGTGTATAACTTTAACAAAGGTTCACAAGACTTCCTTTCAAAATAAAAGACTTCCTGTGTCACATAGGATCATCTCGAAGGAGCAAATCTAGTGGTAGTTAAATCACGGTGAATTAATTGTATTTTTGGAACCAGGAGACACACTTAAAATACTGAAGATTTGTCAAAAATGTTTAGCTCTCATTTGTTGACTACTATGTTTACTGTGCTTTGGAGGCTTGCAGAGTGATAAGCTACTTTACTTGTTTGAAAAATACTTCACAATTACTTTTTTAAACTAAAAGCTTAGTATTTTTCTTTAGCTAGAGAGCCAGACGTGGTTCTGGAGCCGCAGGTTGCAGACCCCTTCATTATGGGAAAGGGACAGGCTTACTTACCCACAACTCAAAATTAAATGTTAATGAACTCTTGCTGCTCTACAGAAAACAGTTCTTTTTTTTTAAATTTAGGCTAAAACAGCTTAATCAAAACTAAAAACCACTGCAAATACTTTGAAAATAGATCAAAAGATGACTTTAAATGAGCTTTCTGCATATGTATCTGTTCATTTCTGTGATAAATGTAAAGATGGAAGGAAAATGTACAGAAACATTCACTGTTTTCTTGCTGCGGTGCTGGATTACCACATTGTGGTCCTCTCAGACCCCCCGGGCTGACCAGGTTGTTGTTGGGTACAGTTGGCCTGACGGTGTGCCATCCTCCATGTGTCTGCATGCAGCGACCCCAGAGCGCTCCCTCCCCTCCAGCTCTCCTCGTGTCTCTGTCAGCGCTGGTTCTGTCTGACCCTCTCTTCTCCTGTCACCCCCCTCTGCCCCGTCTCTCTCCCCGTCCCGGCGGTCGTCTCACCCCCACCCGACAGCCTGCGGGGTGAACTGCCACAAGGCCTGCCGGAGCCGTCTGGCTGTGGAGTGCAGGAAGAGGACGAAGAGCATCAGCCACGAGACGCCGCCGGCTCTGCAGGCCCGCTCCTACAGCTTCCCCCCGCCTGCCAACACTCCTCCCACCCTGCAGGGCACAGGTGAGGAGCCCCCCCCACACAGACTGTTATGGCCCCACGTTTACACCGGCAGTCAATATTTATATTGTTATGTCTCGGAACATGCAGAAACCATCACTGTGTTGCTATAGCAACCGCCTGCTACCTGCAGCCGGTTTTTAATGGTTTTCCTTTGACAGAAGTAGAAACTGAAGCTGGAAGCATATTTTCAGAGTAAAGTGGAAATGCGGCTGACCAACCACAGCGCAGCGTCTGGCTGCTCCTTCGTGAAGCTGGAAAATTTAATGTGCAGATAGTTTTGCTGTCAAACGTGGATAGAAGCAGCAACCTGTTGTTCAGAAAGTGAGTGCATTTACACCTGACTGCTTGTTGATGCGTCTCTCACAGTTATTGCCGAGGAGGACTTGGAGACGGTGGAGGAAGGAGTATTTGATGTCCACCTATAACCAGGTGAGAGGGCTCCCACTGCCTTTAGAAAAAGAATCTTCTATTTTGGCTCTTCCTTCAAAACACACGAGCAAACCCTGGAGGTGATTGACTGTGGTAAAACCCAAAGATGCTGCTTTAATGAACTTGTCCTGATTGTAGAAAATGCTTATCTGGTAGGGATTTAACGATTCGGTCAAGCCATGATTCAATTCACAGTTTTAACGTTTTCTGCATAGACGAACATGTTGACGAGTCTGAATCGTTTTTAACTGATTCATGAAGATTCGTTACATCCTTATCAGCTGATACAGAAGGTGACAGAAATGTTTTCAGCAGATGTTCTCGTATGCTTCAGTCACTCACCAGCATGCTTCTGCTTCAGCCTCATGACTATCTCCTCATCCCTGCAGGAGCCTCTGGATGCAGAGCGGTTCTGAGATGTGGAGCAGCAACCCTCCTGGAGGTCATCTTTACCGAGTGGCTGGTTCACTGGAGGCCAGCACCAGACTGGAGCCTGAGAGACTCTTGAGCCCTGAGACTGAACACAATGCTGCCCCCCAGTGGACGACTCCTGCACCAACACTGTCAGCCTCTGCATTTCCATTCAGTTTCTGCAGAACATCACTGTATATTTAAAGTATAAACAAAAGAAATCCATAAAATTGTATTTTCTCAGTGAAGTCAGTGTAGTTTGCTGCAGATTGATAGTTTTTGTAAAAGAGGTGGTGTTATTACAATTAACGAGAATGAAAACCAGACTAAGCTATTGTCGCCTACTGCTTTGTTTACTTTGGCTAATCATATTGTTCTGAATGCATTCCAGTGGACTGATGACCAATTATTGTGTCAGATAAAAAGTCGTTTTGTGTTTCGCTGCCTCAAGTGTAATGACAACTGCGATTATTTTACAGACAAAAGAGCGAGCCGAGGCGGCCATGCAGACAGCTGCCATTAGAGGCGACTTTGAACAATGTTGTGTGTCTTGTTTACCAGAGTATCAGTAGCTGTCTGGTGGATAATGCGCTGGTGTTGTCAGCAGCTGCTGTACATGTGGAAACCGCTGCTGTCTGTCGGATGAGGAGCCCACTCTCCTGATGGGTCTGCTGACAGCACTCCTTCCATATTTGGTTTGTGAAACAAGTTTAGACTAATCAAAAGAACCAAAAACTGAAAAAGTCAGAAAGTTTGTTTGTTTTTTTTGACAGAAGCTTCAAAAAGCCTGAGAATACAATTATTCTGTTACTGCACGCCTCCTGTGTTGACTGAGCTTCTCTGTTTCCTACGGCACGCCTGACTCCTCCTTCATTTAGGAGCCATTACTGCAGACATGTTGGTTTCTTTGTCCCCGTGGAGACATGAATTCAGACTTCTGCTGAATGAGCTCCTCACGTTGCAGGTGTTTATCTGTGCTGTGAAAGTGGCTGTTCTGATAGACTGTGTTTGCTTTTCTTTCTACCAGGATGTTTTTTTTTTTTTTTGTGGCTCCTAAATCATGTCAGTATTAAATGCAGCAGGCACCCTATAGATTTATGTTGCTGTGAAAGTTTGTTGTGATTAAAGAATAACACTGAACGGAAAGTAGTTTTTTTTTTCTTTTTTTTTTTTTTTTTACAAGAAGCTGTTCCATGTGAACAGTAAAAGATGTAACTTTTATTAACAGTGTATTAGAAGGAATAAAACAAAAGTAAAGCATCCGCCGGCTTTTGACCTCTCACTGACTGCTTCACGCCCCTCACTCTCCCCTTCTACCTCTACTCCCTGAGCGGAGATGCACACACATTCATGGAAAAAAAAGCTTCTTCCAAAATGGTGGCTTTTCTGTTAGTTTTATCTCCATAGCAACCATTTTATGTTTTGGTCACCTGGAGCTCCCAAACAAGTCCATGTATTCTTTGGAAGAATTAACAAAAGTCAAATATTAGAGTTCCTTGGCAGCCAATGATTTTTGTTGACCACGCCCACATTTCTAAAATAATCATATGGCCTTTTTTTATGTCAAAACTCCACGCAGAAATAAGACACAAACATTCCTCGTGGACAATTCAGACCCACGAGCGCTTTCTGCTCCTGCATGCTCGTGTTTAATCCTCCGCGAGCAGAAAAAGTCCTCGTGCACGAGAGACTGTCTACTTCCACGCACGATTGATGCAGAATCTCAGTGAATGCACGCAACATTTTGGTCATGGGCACTCGCACAGATCCTGGCTCTGCTCACGTAGAAACTTTCTGCACGCAGATGATAAAATGACTTTTGACACTTGGGGGCGGAGACAGAGGGCTGCACTGGCTTTCTTCTGATTGGTCTATTTTGAGGATGACGACACATTTTAACCCATGTAAACAGGAAGTTTAGGTTTGCAAGGGGGGAATGTGACTTCCTGCCATGACGAAACATTGTAGGGACCATGACTTTAAAGAACAGCTAAGACTTTAAACACATGTTAGTCTGGTTAGAGACCGGAGACCTCCATGAATACGGAGAACCTCCTCGTCCACGTCTCTCATCCCACCCCCACGGCCGAAGAATGATGGTTACCGATCCATACTCATCAAAAACACTTCTGATCGTGCTGTGTTTACATGTATTAAAGAATGTTAGAGTATTGCTCAACATGAAGTTTTTTTAATTCACCACAATAGACTTTAAATGCTGCCACATTTACTTAGCCAGTGATGAATCTTTCTGTCAGCTTGTTTACCAGTAAGCTACATTGAAACAGTAAGCTTTTTAATAGACCAATCAGAAGACAGACAGTGCAGCCCTCTGTCTCCGCCCCAATTGTCAAAAGTCATTTTTCATCCAGTGCAGAAAGCTTCTGCCAAGCAGAGCCAGTGTCCATGAGAGCGAACATGACCAAAATGTCGTGCGTGCGCTCACTGAGATTCTGCGAGCGTGCACGCATCACTCGTGCTCTAGCGACCAGCTCACGCACGTAGAAGTAGACAGTCGCGGAGGGTTAAACACGAGCGCGCAGGAGCAGGAAGCGATTGTGGGGGTCTGAATTGTACTTTCGGGGGTCAGAAATGTCCATGAGGAATGTTTGATAAGTGTGTGGAGATGTCTTATTTCAGCGTGGAGTTTTGACATATAATAAATATACTTTTTTACCAAATCTCCTCAGGAATTAAGGTAAATTGTGTCACAATTTTCAGCAAAAAGCTTCAGCATCTTTAGCGACTACTTTCAGCAAAAACCATTCACACTAGCATTACTGCTTCCGATGCAACTTCTCTAGTTTCTGCTTGTTTTGCCTCCAGCACCCTGAAATACTGTTTATAACGACGTTTTAGGGATTTGGGGAACACTAGGTCCAAAATAAAGAGTTAAAATTCTGTGACTTTTTCTGCAGCTCTTCGATTGACCGTGATCCACTGCCCTCTGCCTGTCTGCTATAGACATTAATAACCAGCCCTGAATGAGCCTTAGAGTCAATGCCACATCTAATTAGCCTCACAGCAGAAGCCGGTCTGGGTCCGTGATTGCTTTGGCCTCACTTTCAGTGTTCAGTTCGATGAGACGACATTGATCCGGCCGTTTTCAGCGGCTCTCATATCTCAGTGCTGTGATACTGCTGAGCGCTCTCATGTGGGACGGTGTTGGCCAACAATGAGCTGATGAACTGCAGAGGTGATTTGGGTTCATAACTTGGCCTATCGATCATGGTAGCACACAGCAGATCATCAGCCGTGTGATTTGTCAGCTCCGTGATTCAAATGTTTTTGTTTGCATACAGAAGCATAGAAAGTTTGGCCAAAGACGAAAACGGCCAATCAGGCAAGAACAAGACTAGCTGTGTCCAAATTCCTCCCTATTCACTAAAAAGTGCGTTTGACATTTTCTAGTGCTGTCTGAACCTACTAAACCCAAAATTGAGTGCTCTACAAAAATCCCAGAAATCCGGGAAAAAACTAGCATGCATCGATGCTGACAGTGAATATAGACCACAATGCATTGTGGTCGAACAATTTCGAACAAAAAACGTGATTAAATGTTTTTTTTAAATAAACCATCTACATTTTCATCATCAGAAAACAGTGGAGTCAAAAATAAACATCAGGAAATGTTTTTATTGATTTGAGTTTGACTTTGTGAAACCGGTAACGTCATATCTGGCGTTTAGAAATACGAAAAAACGAACGCAGTTAGACCAGCAGCCTGCAGCTCCAGATCAACATGTGGTTCTTTTATCTCTCCATGGTGGATCCTTAACATAAAATAATTCATGGAGACTGCTGATCCAGCCATGTCGACTGTCAGAGTCAGCAGTTCCCCCTAACAAAAACTACCTAAAGAAAACAAATATACAAAGCCCACAAACTAAGACTACCAAGATCCAACCTCAAACTAAAATAACAAAACCCAGCAGAGTAAGACTGCTGAGGATAAAGAGGAGAAAAAGAACAAAACAGTTAATAACTGTATAAAATAGCATTTTTAAACTAAAGATTACTTAATTGCCATTTTTATAGTTCAGATTGGATAAATGTATAAATTGATGGCTGAGGTATACATAGATCAAAGTCAAGGCTCAGCGGGCTTGATTACTATATGTGGCCCTCCAGATCATTTTATTTTATTGTTATTAATGACCCGATGTTATCTTGCGCTCATTTCTAATTTGTATAATTTTGACAAAACATATTTTTATGGAGAGTAAAATATTGAAAGTTATTTAAGGTTTACATTTATGTATTGTGAAATAATATTCCTGTCTTTTTATTTATAATTATGTTAAAAAGTTACAGTTTTAAAGTTTAAAAAAAGTAGTTTTAGAGTGTTCAATAAATGTTAATCCTGTTCAGCCCGCGCCCTAAGGTGGGTTTTGGATTTTAGCCCTTTGTGCGATTGAGTTCAACACCTCTGATCTACATGATAAACTGTGTAGGTTTTTACATCCTGTTGACCTGAAGACGTCTTGTTTGTTCAACTCTACCTCCAGAATGAACAGATTTATATGGAAAGAAAAACTTTGGTAAAGAGTTTGATCTTTTAGGAGTTAAAAGCACATTTTATCTTATGCTGCACAACATTGGTTACTAGCTGTTCAGAGCTGCACTGAGATGAACATTTGTTTTATTTTGAAAATTAGTTATTTGAGCTTCTGTCAAACATAAAAAAAAAATCACATTTTGAGAGATATTTTTTATTTTATAAAAAGGACGTGAATGCAAATCCAAATTTCTTAAAGTCTAAAGTAGGACTATAAAGCTCTTTCTAGGATTTGATCAGTAGAAATCGAGCACTAATGGCTCCTTTACTGTTTACCCCTGAGTTAGGCATAAGGGTGGGAATTTGGACACAACCCGTGATGATAACTGAAGCCGGTGTAAAGCTGACAACCCTAATGCAGTCTGTGCACTTCAGCAGCACTGCTCTCCAGAAGTCTGCACAACCAAGTATGTGTGAGCATCTCCCACTACGGCATTGAATGTCTCTTTTAGCCGGGTGACTGATACCTCCCCTTAAGCTGTAGAAAAACCCTTCCAGCAGCACAGCCATTTAGGCAGCAGCCTGAGTGATATTGATCTGCAAAGTCTGAAATGAGGGAAATTGAATAGCACCGCAGCTAATTGCATAGTAATGGAGGCGGGAGGGGAAAAGCCTCACACATTGTTAGCAGTCTCACACTGTGACCTTGATTGGAAGGAAAAGACGGATCTGGGGCCGGGTAGACGGAGCACATTCCAGCTAAAATGTAATTTGCCCCCACAACAAATTGCACCGGTCCGTGGGGCTGTTCAATTCTAAAGAGATTCGATGCTCAACACCCCGGCGGGCTGCGCACGGGGGCCATTTGTTCTTTGGTAATTGGGAGGTATTCCTTTTACCAGCTGCAGTAGAGACACATAAAACACTAGCATGGATCAAGAAAGGGATCTGGCTCAGTGAGTAACTACATGCAGTATTGATTTTTTTCAGGAGCAGATCACTCTTAGATTTGCTCATGCAGGACTAATGAACAGATTATTGATTTGATGTCTGCTCATCAAAAACTGGGAGCGCCGCCAGGCTCTGTGATAATTTGACGCGAGCTTGTCTTTCTGGACCTGCTGTGGCACCTGAATCTGCAATCCCGTCGCCTCGCTGTGCTCTGACTGCCAGCATCTGGAGCTGTTAACCTCCTGCCACTGTGGGTGAGGGCGGGTAATCACCACTTGGTGGCAGTATTGAGCTGCTGGTTGGAGCTGCACCCTGAGCAGGGAGGTGGGAGATTTTAACAGGGATGTGACAATAAAGCAGAGTCCCTGTCAGGGTTTGTGGTGAATCACAATGCAGATAACAGCATGTTACAATGCACACCCACCAGAACATATGTGCTAAAGATTCAATGTTAGTCCAAATGTCGTGTTTTATTGCAATAAAAGAAAAATTATTGGAAATAATAGGAAATAATTGGGAATTGGTGACTTTTGAAAGGAAAGAGCTTTCGTTTAAGTTGCGTTTCTGCATTTTTTGATGGGGATTTTCAGAGTCGGTTGTTAAAGTGAGGAAAAACAAGAACGAAAAAATGATCGGTGATTATTCGACTAATAAAATATTGGTTGTGGCAGCATTACCAGCCACATGGAGGGAGTCAGCAGCACTTAGGCTCTGCTCATCTGCGTCTGTGGACACTGGAGAAGCAGCTCTACAGGGTTGAAGAGGCGCGCTTAGACGGCTGAGGCCTTAATTTCATTAAGCTCATTGCTGACTCTGGCGAAGCACTCAGCGCCGCAGGGGGTTGGAATCCTCATTAGAGCAGAATCAGCCGCGATGAATTATTGCTTCAAGAAAATGTAACTTCTGCCCAAGAAAACAAGTGGCCCGGGCATTTTAGCTCTGTCATGCAACTTGAAACAAATGAATCAAACCCTTCTGCTGTATGTCTGTGTCAAACCTCTCTCGTTCATTTTTGCAGGCTAAATCAAGGCTGATGCAAAGACAGCTGCGCTCTCGGCTTTACCAGTGATGAAAAATCATAAACTGCCTGCAAACATGAAGCTATTCAGAATTAGAAACCTGTCAACCTGTCCTCACCTTTTTCATTCTCCCCACCAGTGCCTGGAGAAGTCTCATTTAGTAGTTGCTGATACCAAATCAAATTACTGCGGCTAGCGGGACTGACACAAAATCAATGCTATTACATCTGCAATGGCCAGGGCTCACTTATTTAAGGGAGTGTGGGGGGCTGAGTAAACCTCAGCAGCAAGTGTGTTCTGAATCCCAAACCCCGCAGATGGTATCTCCTGACCCTGGCGTCACTGATAGCAGCGTGCTTCTGACTTATCTCCAGTGTGTATAACCTGCACAGGCTGGACGCCACTTTTCACAAATCGCTGATAGAAAATGAAACAAACAAGACCCTTCTGTTCTTTACAGTCTGCTGGTACGTCACTCCTGCGTGCTGTTTGAGATTAAACATCAACTCTTTGGAGGAATATTACATCATGCTAGAGAGTTATCATGAAAGCACATCCACGATCATCTGTAAATGACCACAGTAAAAAGCATTACTTAAATGTAATTTCTGAAATGAGAGATGGATTTCATCAACGGATGCTTTTGCTCATAGTCCACAGAGCTTCCACCATTTATATCTGTTTTTTTTTTATTCTTTATTCATTCTTTGTTTGGTGATTTTCTGTAGAAAAGGTCACACAAACAGTTTAGGATTAGAAAACTTGAATTCTTGTCTGTTTTCACCCACATACGATCAATAATAGACATGTACAGGATGTCTAGGACAGGGTTACGGGGTGAAGAGAGTTCACTGAAACTGGAGCATCGCTGGTGCATATTATGAATGAGAGGTGAACAATCAAAGAGAGGATATGGCTTTAATCTTAGGACGGCACAAACTCTGTGAAATCTGAGAAACATTTAGGCGTGAATGAGGTAAGATGAGTCAACATATCTGGCAAACTTGCTTACACATATTTTTTGGACTATAAGTTGTTCCAAAGTATAAGTCGCATAGTAAAGAGGGTAAAAAAAAAACAAAAAAAAAACAAAAAACATATAAGTTACACCTGAGTATAAGTCACACCCCCAGCCAAGTAATGTAACAATCTGTGACTGATACTCTTCAATTTACAGTTTGTTGTATCATGTGACCATATATGACCAGTGAGCACCTCTATTTTCCATCTCGATGTGATCCAGAGTAGAGGTGATACTTTTTTGCTAAAGTATTGACGGCTTTTTTACCTACCACTTAAGTTGATTCATCATATTTTCTGCACTTTAAGGTAGACTTAAAAGCCTTATTTTTTTCAAAAAACAACAGTGCACTTTACAATCTGGAGTGTCTTACATATGCATTCATTCTGGTCAAAGGGATTGGGAAAAGTACACGGAGCTCTGTCAAAAATGTTAACCTCAATAACGTGTTGTGGTGTCAGACTGGGATTTTTTTTCACATCACTAACAGGGTTAGGAGTTAGCTAGTCACAGTCATTTTGTTTTAGCGGCATCAGTCTGTTTTTTTTTTACGTGATTTAAATAAGGTTGGAAGCTTCAGGTATTAATATGCTAAAATGGCTAATGTGGTTAACGCTTATAACGTGTATAATGCTAAAAACGTGGCTAACGTTTCCAACATGGCTAATGCTTATAATGTGGCTAACGCTTCCAATATAGCTAACGCTTCCAACTTGGCTGACGCTTCAAACATGGCTAACTCTTATAACTTGGCTAATGCTTCCAACATGGCTAATGCTTATAACGTATTTAAGGCTTATAACGAGGCTAACCGTTCCAACAGGGCTAATGCTTATAACGAGGCTAACGCTCCTGTCTTGGCTAATGCTTCCAACATGGCTAACGTGTCTAGTTTGGCTAATGCTTCTAACTTGGCTAACACTTCAAACTTGGCTAACATGGCTAGCGCTTCTAACATGGGTAACTCCTAAGTCAGTCCTCGAGGGCTGACCTCTTGCTGGTTTTCCAGAATCCCTGCTTTATCTGCTCATTACTTGGATCAGGTGTGTTTGGCTAATAAGAAGCTTCAATAGCAGGTTGGTTGGAAAACAGGTAGGACACTGGCCCTCGAGGCCTGGATTTGGACACCTCTGGTGGTGAACCAGAGGTGTTACAAGAAAGAATTAGAGTTGCTGTGGACACAACTCAATTGGAGTTTCTGTGTTAATAGAGTCTGACTCAGTGACAGATTTATCTCTGACTCTTTTGTCTCCTCTTATAGTTTGGTTCACCTTATACATGACAAAAATGTGAAAATAGACGGTGGGTGGGGGGGGGTATAACCTAGGGGTTTGGAAGAATACTAGTTTTATTTCTGAGAAAGGTCAAAACTGTTGAAACTGTTGACCAAACAGGCTTTAAACTGATGTGTATCTTAGCAGGTTCTGCAGGTAATTTTTACTTTGAAAAGAAAACTGTTCCCTTTCTTTCTCATCCATTGTGTGTAACTTAAAAAAAGTGTTTTATTTAGTACTAATCAGGGTACTTGAAAGCTTTAGCCTTATTTTCACTCTTTAATTTTCTTTGCATAAAAGCATAATGTAGCATCTCCAGTGATTAGCTAACACCTGCACACACTCAGAAAAGGTAATTTATCTAGTTCATAGTGGTACTAAACAGACTTGTCACAAATGTTCTGAATAACAGCTGGTAGTTGTCAGGTGGAAAGCCTCCCAGAGGACATGAAGGTCAGACTGTTTTGGACTTTGACACATTAAGAAAGTAACAGACTGGTCAAAATGAAGCCTTTAGAGTTTGCTGCTTCAAAGGCCTGAGTGTTGTTAAGGCTAAGGTACCATAAAGACACATTCTCAAACATTCAAGGAGCTCAGAAAATGGAAACAGGAACTGCTGACCCAGAGTGAGCGTAAACTGGAGCAAAGACAGAGGACATTTCTGGCTTTCCAAAGCAACTCCCACTCAGTTTGCAAGGAAAGCAAAACTGGAGACATTATCAGAGTGACTACCCTGCTCTGTTACTACTGTGGTCAAGCTATTCCAACATATTCTCATCTTCAAGTCGACACATATTGACGTTTGGTTAAGGACCCTCCGAGGGCGTTACTTTTTGACGTTTTGGGTGTCCCAGACTCATCTTTTTTGACATACTAGCTGTTCCTATTAAATCACTGGCAACCTCCAGGTCCTGAACCAGAACAGGTCCATACCGCAACACAAACCGCATGGGTTTTCAAACCAGGTACCCTAACTTGACACCAGACCAGATACGGTATTGTACCCAAACCAGTACCAGACGCAGTACTGGGCGTTAACCAGACTTGAACCAGTACCGGGTTAGGGTTAGGGTACCAGTACTGGGTTAGGGTACCATACTGGACGCATCCTGAGGACCAGTCTGCAACTTGTACCGCACCCCGAGGCTTGCGGACCCTTGATTTTACGAACAGCCAGCACGTCAAAAAAAAAAAAAAAAAAATGACGACTTGGGGATGAAAATGTGTTGGCTATTCTTGTAAACTCAGGTAAAGTAGCTACAGCAGGGGTGTCAAACTTAATCACACAAGGGGATAAAAATCTAAAAGACACCTTAGGGCGTCAATCGAACAGGATAAACATTTATTAGATACTCTAAAACTAAATTTTTTAAACTTTAAAACCGTAACTTTTCAACATAATTATGAACTAGATATAGCATTACCTGTGATAATGCTAGTTTGAATGCTGTAAGCTGAATTTGCCCATTGTAGATGCTGAAATTGATAGCTAAAAACGCTGAAGCTGATAGACAGCTGAAATATTAGCTAAATGCCAAATTAACCCTAAAAACAAACAAACAAAAAAACTAGGTTAGCCAAAGCAGCAAACATGTTGCTGAAAAAAATAGCAAAACTATAAAATTGCCTGAAAAACTGAGAATAAAAACCTAAATTAGTCAAAACAGCTAGCTTGTAAATATTAGGCAAGATAGAAATTACCAGGAGGGCCGGATCCAGCCCCCGGGCCTTGACTTTGACTCATGTAGAGGAAACAAGTGCAGGTGTGGATTGTTGGTGACAAAAAGTAATGTAAAAAACAACAGGACACAAAACATGGGGCTACAGGAATGCATGAATGTGAGCAATTATTGAATGGTTATGAGGCTGTGCGAGGAATAAAGAAGTCTTCTAAAGACATTTCAGTTGTCATCATGGTCAGAGGAGGATGCTAAACATTTACAAGCTCATAACAGAAAATGGGCCTTCGAAACCTTTCAGGTTTTATGCGAGCTTTGTAAGGTCCACCTTTATTATGGACCACTCAAGCAGGATGCTGCAGATGATGGATCTTGTTCTAACCTTGTTTTCAGTGGGATCACAAGATTTCCGTCAGATGTCATTGGAAGCATGTTAGTATGTTCTTGTGAGAGAATGACACTGCTTTCCACATCCTGTTTGGGGAGGAAGCACACCCCAGCGTGAGGGAGGGAGGAGGGGGAACACCCAGCAGGAAGCCCAAGTGCATTACAGGGTAAACATCATGATAAAGTGGATAATCCTTGTGCCCTACATTCACACCTGCCAATTTAGTTTCTCCAAACCACCTGATATAAACAACCCCTCGAAGTGTGACAGGTTGTTGACAGAAAATGAGAACTCACCTTTCAATTTCAAGTCTGAAAACCAAACTTAACTCAAAGTATTTCAGTGCAGTCTGAGGAAAATGATTCCTCTTTACTCCTGTCATCATTTCCACATATTTCTAGATAAATAGGTGGAGGAGTACCTCACTGTTTAAGGTCCACTGTGATCCAGAGCTTTCAGTGTAAACTATGACTTCACTAATGAAACAGTTAAAGTTTTCTTTTATCCTTTGTTTATACCAAGACGCTACTTTTGGATACTCTTTGAGGCTGTTTGAAAGGAAAAGGGAGCTGCAGTCAGTTCCCTAGGAAACCAATAGAGGGCTCGTTAAACAAATCACCCCCTATTTAAACATTGTCAAATACCCCAACTTTAAAATGGGAATAAATGTAAATGCTAAAACTCTTAGCCCCTCAACACGTGTTTTTAACCTTTTGATTTATTCAATTTACTTTTTTGGTGCAAAATTTCCAGAAGATCCAATACTGGGGTTTATTCATGATGTATGAATAACCGTGCACTGTTGGGGTTTGATGTTTCATATTCGGTCATGATTGCTGTAAGTACAAGGTAAAAAAAAGGCTTTCATATAATACCATCTAATACAGGGGTCTCAAACTCGCGGCCCGCGGGCCATTTGCGGCCCGCAGG
>NW_023416944.1:0-25945 GCF_002922805.2 Oryzias melastigma | reverse complement strand
CTTATGAAAATCCTGATGCGGCCCGGCCTCAACTAGATTCCGCCTCCAGCGGCCCCCGGCTGATTTGAGCTTGAGACCCCTGATCTAATATGTCTCATGATCACAGGGTCCATTCCTGCCATACGATGGTTTGTGTTAGCCTCTTGTTAGGGTCATGGAGAGCGGGCTGAAGTCTGTCTAGTAAATATAAACAGCACATGTTAGCAGCATCTGATGAGAGGAAAGCACTTTGACCTTTTTTGTTTTATATAAGACCACACACTAAACAGATAAACCATCTGTTTCTTTTTCCACTGTTGACGACTCTATAATATTCCCTTTAACCACATAAGATCTGGTGTCCACATTTTAGGTTATAACCAGTACTCTCAAGAACTAGTACCAGCACTTCTAAAAAAAAAGCTCTTTAGAGTATCGACACTTCTCCACACCAGAAGTACTAGTACCAGCGCAAATATTTACTGATTAATAAGTCAAATTACCGTTTCTTTTTCATGGCTAATGTTAACTTCGGGTTGTGAGGGGCTATAAGTGAGCAGGAGAAAGTGTAAACAAAGAGATGATGGGAAATAAGCACAGGCTTACTTCGGACCAACAGTCCCGCCCAAAACTCAGAGGTGAATTTTTAATGAGCAGGATGTCTTAGAGGGCGACACAGCTTTTTAGATTTTGGCTAAAAACGGTAGAATCATAATGAAAAGACCACTGGGTGTCAGGAATATGTGGTGTAGGACCTAAATGCAGGAGACCAGGCAGAGAGGCAGAAAAGTAAACCATTTAATAAAGTGAAACTTGACAAAACCATGGGGGCAATAAACTGGTGTCCTAACTGAACAGATGACCCGACAAAGAAGAACTGAAAACAGAAACTTAAATAGACTGAGGATAATTAACTGGAATGAAGACAGCTGTGGGTCGTGGCAAACCTGAAAGTGATGCAACTGAGGGACAATTCAAAACAGAGCATGACCTAAACCCTTAACATAACTGACAAAAAAACTAAATCAAAGTCCACAGTCCTCACAGTACCCCTCCCCAAAAGGGGAGATCACAGACACCCAAAAACACAACATTTGCCCGGAGGTGACATGAAGAAATAAAAACAAGTCCAGAAAACACAGGCCCCTGCAGCCAGACAGATATGAGGGGTATCAGAACCCCTCCTCTGGAAAAGGCAATAAGAGGAGCAGTCCTGGCAACTCTCCCCAGGGACAGGAAACATGAAGGGGGAAGAGCGGCGACCATCCCTCAAGGACAGGGAATATGAAAGAGCGGGCGCGGTGACTCTCCTCAGGAACAGGAATAGGAACATGAAGAGGAGCGGCCCTGGCGACCCTCCACAGGAACAGGCAGCTCCAGCAGGATAGCTTCAACAGTCCCCCTCAGGAATGGACTGGGTGGACATAGCTTGACATGACTGTATGTGGCTGCTGATTGAGGGACAATTCGAAACAGAACATGACCAAAACCCATAACAGAACAGAGAAAACCCAAACCAAAGGCCCTTACAGTACCCCTCCCCAGAAGGGCATATCCCAGATGACCCAAAACAAAGCACTTGGCAGGAGGGGACATGAAGAAACAAAAACAAGTCCAGAAAACACTCAGGATTCCTGCAGCCAGACAGATAGGAGGGGTTATCAGAACCCCTTCACATTGACATGTAAGAAGAGAAGCAGTGCCGGCAACTCTCCCCAGGGACAGGAAGCATGAAGGGGGCAGTCCCAGCGACCCTCTGAAATATAGCCAAGGGCGTAGAGTGGCGACCATCCCTCAAGGACAAGAAATGTGAAGGAGTGGTCCCAGTGACCCTCCTCAAGAACAAGAAGTTTGAAGGATAGCCCCGACATTCCCCCTCAGGAACAGATTTGGTGGTCGTAGCTTGACATGACTTGATATGGCTGCTGACTGAGGGACAATTCAAAACAGAACATGACCAAAACCAGAACATAACTGACAAATTGCAAACCAAAGTTCACAGTCCTCCCACTGGGAATGCTTTGAAAATAGTTCAAAAGATGAGTGGAACATTAAAATGAAAACCAAATGTTTCATGGTTTAACAACAGTTTGTTTTTAAGCAGCTTCGTTTTGTATGCAGACTAACTGGCTCTGATCATCACAAGAGGTTTGTGTGAGACGTCCGGTACAAATGTGGTGGGGACACCAGACCCGAGAAAGTGACTCCTATCCAAGTCTCTGTTCTTCCAGGTATTAAAGAACCCAATCTACAATATGCTCCTGCACAGCCGGGCTCTGTGGCCTGATGGTTGGTCACACCATTCTCACTCCCCTTGTCCTCCTCAATTCATTTTTCCTCTGCTCTCATCCTCCTCACATTGACTTGGTTTTAATTGCTTTGAAGCCGTGCGCTCACCTCAGGGAGCTCAACAGGATGTTTTACAGAGCTTTGGGGAGACTGACAATTAATAAATAATACCTCCCTCATGTACTCTTCCTTCACATCCTCACTATGCTGCAGTGAGATGGAGGGGGCAGGCTAGGCAGTGAACAGGTCCCTGTAAACTGAAATTCTCCCTTTTGTCATAGCTTTAGACTAAAACTATCCTCAAGATTCATTCAAAATATAAAGAGAAAAATTCCCCATTCAGCTGATAGCAGAGGCTCACCTCTGTAGTCCTTTCATGAATTTAATGAACTCCATTAGTCGGGGGGGATGTCTTTAAAAATGTACACTTAAAGGTGTAATCACTTCTTTGTTCTTTCAATGTGGAGCCGGCTAATATATTCTGCAGGGTAATGTGGAAAGACAAGAATGCTCTATTGATTACTCTATAATAGAACTCTAGGTGTAATATCATACCAAATAAAGTTGCCAGCACACCTCAGAAATGCGCTCTGCTCTCACACTAAAAAAAGCTTTGAGGATTTGCTTTGTTGTTGGCCTGTGAAAGGCAGCAGAGTGTAAGACTTTAGACTCACTTATAAATGTGTGTTATGTGTCTCTAAAGCTTTCATAGCTGTTTTGACCTTATAAAAGAGCTAAACGCTGAAGAAACAATAGCTCCCAAATGGCCTCTCTCAAAGCTCTCCCAGTAACACTTTGATTCACTTCTTTTCTAAAGGCAGGACTTGAGCCTTTAGTCTTGAAGGAAGCATCTCCTTTACAGCTGACATAAATGTCACTGAAGACACTCTGCAAATCTTAGCTGGTTATGTACTGCGGACATTTCACTTACTGAAAGCGGGACATAATTAGTCACAGGACTTCATTTGCTTCAGAGCTGCAAATTTAAACAAAGCCTAAACAGATAAAAATGGTAATATGTTTGTTAAATTTGGGTGCAAAAAAATCCACAAATACTCCCCACTGGTAGTTCATGTCATATGGCATATGTCATAAAGCAACAATTGTTCAGCTGTTAATTAAATTAAAAAAAAAAAAAAAGATTTGTTTTAGGAGCATGAAAACCTCTGATTTTGTGTTTCAATAAACCTCTTTTGGGGCTGCTGGTGTCCTGTTGGACACCCTCTGAATAGGATTCCAGTGTACTGCAGGGCCACACTCTCTTATGCACACCAATTAATCCATGAAGCATGTTTTTGGAATACCCACACATGCACGGGGAGAACCTGCAAACTCCACACAGAAAGGTCCCAGCTGGGATTTGATCCAGGACCTTCTGTCTTTAAGTGCTAACCACTATGCCATCGTGCACCCCTACACTAAACATATTTATATTATTATAAACATTATAGTTGAAATTTGTTTGAGTAATTTTGTAAAAATTGCAAAAAACAAATGGACAAAACTGCAAAAACTTGGGGAAAAAAGTGGCAGAATGGTACCTTGCAGGATTAGGAGTTCCAACTTTAATTTGATGAAATATTGTGTTCTCTGAACTGTTAGCACAAACTTTTTGTATTTTTGTTTTTTTTTTATCTTTAAATGTCTGTTTTTAGCAATAAAGAGTACATAGCCATTTGTTTTTCCAAAGGAGATTTCCAATCCCAGCAGCAGTGGATGCAGTTTATTCAGAAAACTTGTGATGTTGTTTGATAAGTTGAGGCTAACGAAGAAAGTTAGAATCTGTTTCTATGGAAGGAATTCAGCTAAACTAAAGGGTGTGGTAACAAAATCTGATCTGGAAGTGATTATTTATGCTTTTATCTGGCTGGCTTGTAGAATTGCCACATAGATTATTGTTTTAATCTTTGGCATAATGGGATTGTGTTTCTATTCTTGTTTATGTGTAAAGCATTATTTACTCATGTGAGTCATTGGATTTTTGAAACCATTGTGTGTTACCTTGTGTTCTTTGCCTGTGTATGGCTATAATGACTGACACGCCAGCACAGGTCAGGTGACTCACCTGCTGGAGAACTAAATTGATGAATGCGATCTGTGATTGGAAACGAAAAAAGACAGTTTCTTCTCTGCACAGAGTTCATTCTAGCTTCGTTTCATTAAAATAGAGACGTGTCTGTGCTGCAGAGTCCATCCTCGCTGCTCAGCTCCATCGTGACAGCTATGCAGCTAATTATCCGCTGTAATGCATGATGATAAAACGCAGATATTGAAGCTTAAAAAGGAAGAGGTGGTGTGAGATTGATCTGGTCCTAAATGACAGAGGAATTGATCACGGTCGCACGTGTTTGAAGCAGCGATGGCATTCTTTAATGAGGAGGAATAGCCATTAGTGACAGAACTAACAGATATGTGGGCAATCTCTCACGCTGATTAAAGAGGCTTATGAGTGTCGGGGTTTCCTCCATATTCAGAGGGAACGGGGGGGATGCAGACACCTGCAGGGGATGCTGATCCAGTCCGCTTCAGAGTATTTCCAGATCTGTGTGCTTTTGGGTGCATATGTTGGGGAAAATAATGCATGAACTTGCTCATTTTGTACTCAATTTACATAATGATAATCATTTTTTTTTGGACAAACAGTTTGAAAACCTCTGGCTTGAAATGCGGGGTAAATAAATGTGTTTGTTGTAATTTGGAGCTGTGCAAATTGCCAAGTTGCAGTAAGCTTCAGATCTACAACCGCTGCCCTGGTTTTTAGAAAACATGCTGCACTTGTGCTCATATAGCCACCAGCTTTGTCAGAGCACAGTTGCAGTTAATTATCAAACAACAAACTAAATTATCTTTTTTGCTGATGAAGATTAATGAATATTTGCAGCACAAACCTGTTAACCCTTTAACACCTGAGGCATCGTTGGCGACACCTAAACACAAAATCTTGAACTTTTCAACTACTAACACAGTCAATGTAATTCCAGTAGATACTGAAGGAGAAAAGCTTAGTGTTCAATAAATGTTTATCCTGTTCGGCCCGCGACCTAAGGTGTGTTTTGGATTTTGTCCCCTTGTGTGATTGAGTTTGACACCCCTGCCATAGGATAACAAGAGCGCCTAATGGAAGCGGCCTCTGTTCCGGGCCGCTTTAGAGCGCTTTCGTGTCCTGTGTTAACCAGGTGTTAACAGTTGAAAAGTTACAGTAAATCAAAGAACATAAACACAGGAGCACCAGTGTTAAAGGGTTAAAGGGTACCAAACAGGGAAGTTGACTCCCCCCACAGCCAAAATTTGAAAATGTGAAAATCCAGTCAAAGGGATGGCGGTGACGAACAGGACTATTATCATTACTGGAGCTGCAGATCGAGATGTGGGACTTCTGAATTGATGTGGGATTTAAATGGTTTGGCCAATCACGAAATTCAAATGTAATTCCTCGCTTCAGCCAGTAGGGGCAGCACACTGATGGTTTTTGACTATATTTTCAAGAATTAAACAAGTTTATTTTAATTTGTCCAAAAAATTGACAATAGACAGCACTTTTAAAACCCCAGTTATAGAGATCAATAGACAAAAAAGTATTTTTTTTTTCAGAAAAGATGAGTGAGCAGCTCAGAAAAGATGAGCTGCTCACTCATCTTTTCTCTGCTTGCTTTTTGTGATGTTTTGCAGTTCATATTCTGTATTTAGTTGTTCTCTTCCATGGACAACATGTAAGTGGGAGCTCCCGTGACCCCCCCATCGAGGACTCCCCCCAAGGACACGAGAAGAGGAACGTCCCCAACCAACCTCTCAAAGATAAGTGAGAAGAAGAGGAGCAGCCCGCCAACCTTCATCAGTGATGAGAAATCTCCCTGGAATCCCTCAGAGGCAGGTGAGATGAGGAGTATGCCAGGTGACCTCCTCAGAACCGGCAGACACAATCTTGGCAGGAGAATGACATGGCATGGCCTAACACAAATAGGGCTGCAGGCTCACCTTAATTTGCCGTGACGTGATAAAGATGTGATGTGGACTGCAGTGGTCAGAGCGCTGCCACTGCAGTCCACATCTCCTGCAGGGGCCAGATTGTTCAGGTCTTTCTGTGGTGAAAGATGGTGGCATTGGACCCAAAACATGCAAGAGACTGGGCTAGATCTTTAAGAACCAAACCTTAATGTGACAGGAAAAAAAAAAATCAAAATCTACAAAACAACAGAGAAACCAAACAGTTGATAAACACACAGCATGAGAAATAAATAGCAAACCATTAAATATACTGTGGATGTTTATTAACTAACAAAAGAAACTAAGAAATATGCAACTTTATGAGATGTGAAGAGGAGAAACCACAATCCAAACAAAACTAAATGAAAGGAGCATCATTTTTCTGACTAATCAATGAGTAATCCACTTGAATCAATCTAAGCTTAATAAACCAATAATTGATCCATGAAAATAGAAATCGATTTAGCACATAAAGCTAAAGTCCACTAGCTTGATATTAAAGTATAATGGATTTTCCCATAGGACGGCTAATGCTAACACTTGGTCGACCTAAACATACATTTCCGATTAAATTAACATCTTTGTAAAATCAAAGGCATGAATTTTCCAAACTTTTTTAAAGAAACATTTGTTGAAAAGTAATCATTTGTGGTCTAAAACACATTTTTCGGTTTTTGTTTGTTCTTTTTTCTTCTTCTGGAATAAGGTGTACTTCTATAGCGGGATCGCCACCTAGTGGTCAAACTGAAACGTCCTCCAGGAGAAGCAGAACAATGATTCCAATGTTAATGATCTGAAAATTTTAGTTAGAACTTCTCCTTTAGAGAATCCATGTAACACTGGATGATATTAACAATCTCATTATTTCAGTATATGAACTGTATCGGATTAATATAAATATATTCAAAACATATAGCAGATTATCAATGTATTTCTAAACAAATGTGTATAAATGTGCAAACTCAAAATTGAAGTAAATCGAATTGTATTGAGTAGATTGAAAGAATTAAAAAAATTGTGAATTGAATCGATTTTGGAAATTATTATCAATACCCAGCCCTAGTTCTGACCACTGCAGTCCACATCTAATCTCTATCCCATCATGGTAATTAAGACAAACCTGCAGCCCTGTTTGTGGTTGGATTCATTACTAAACTTCGCTCCTTTAATCATTGCAGGTTTGAACTCAAAAATATAAATCTCACATTTACAGGCATGCAGATGTTATCTGTAATCTGAGTATTTTATCTCAATTTTGTGTCTGTAACTAGTCTCATAATTTGATATGAAATGTAGTCCATGGCCCCAGATTCTCATGATATCGTAATGACTGATGCATATCTGTGCAGTCATTGTGAGACAGCAGAGCTGGGTTTGAGTTTAAACTTCAACGTTGTTGCACAAAGCTGGTGTTGAGCTGCACCGTACCCCAACCAGGGGTCTGCAACACTTACAGAGCCAAATGATTATTGACCAAAATTCAGGAGAGCTGCAAAGTCTTACTTTACCCTTTGGAAAACTAGATAAGACAGGAGAAATAAGAAAATATGATAATATAAATGAACTATCATTGTTTCGGGGGCATAAATAAAGAATAAACTTGAAAATAAAATGGAAATAATCCATTAGCTTTAGCAGGGATTCACGTGACATACTTTCAAAATAAAACATCCTGTATCACATGGGATCATCTTCACACCAAATGTAGGTAGTGTAGTGTCAGCAGTGATAAAAAACCACATTTGTATTTGTCTTCAGTCAGAGAGCCTCAATGGAGAGGTGAAAGAGTCACACGAGGCTTCGGAGCCACGGTTGCAGACCTCTGATTTAGGCGAAAAAGAATTTCTGCGCCCCTACTGTCCAGAGAAGAAGCAACATAGTTTTAGCTGGATTATGTTGAAATAATTATTTATTTAAAGATCGATAACCACGGGTGCTGTGCATTCTTTTGTTTCTGAATAATAAAAAAAAAAACTCTTTATATTGAGCAATAATCCAACTTTCTTTAATACATGTTTTACAAAGCATGATCAGAGTGTTTTAGTTGAGGATAGACCGGTAACAGACATCCTTCGAGGGGTATTTGCGGACTCCTTAGATCCCTAACCCCCCGCAAATAAGAGGGGGTATTGTATCTTTGTTTTTTCTGCATATTTTTGCACAATCGGGGGTGCAATTGTTATCAACCATGATTAGCCTCCTTCACCTCAGCCCAATTCCTGGCAATATGGCGGCGCCTTGAGGGGGGCGACTCTGTGTGACGTCATCTCCCGGAGCTCTACAGCCATGTATAAATAGTATTTAAAACAGCACAAGTTTTCTTTAGACTATAGATAATAAACTTTATTGATGCCAAGGGAATCTTGTGGTAGAGCAACACATCCAAAGACAAGGTGCCCAGAGGTGGGCAGCAGCCGCTCAGATCAGGCGGAACTAATCGCCCAGAACAGACCCATGAGGAAAGGTAGAATATGAGGTCAAAATTAAGCATCTTTGACCCGTGTCACAGGAGGAACAGGATAGATTGAAGTACAAGCAAAAATATGTTGACATTTAAGCAACATTGATTCTCAAAGACGGAAGATCCACACACAAGTGCCTTCATGATAGGCTAGGCCTTGTAGCAGCCGTGCGTTATTGCACAGCCTGAGGGGGCAAATAGAGTTCAGCAAGGCGTTGAAAACTTGAGAAAAGGTTGTGGGGAGGGGAAGAATGGGGGTTTCCATGACAATCAGCTCTGCTTATCGAACTTTCAGCAGATTGTTTTGGTACGGCCGAGGGAGTGTGTCCTTGGCCCGGGAATGTCTGATTAGAGATGATTGTTTATGCACAGGTAGACCATAAGTACTGCTTTGTGGCGAAATAGTCACTAATCCAGGTGAGCTTTCATGGTTTAACCCTTGTGCTATCCTGGGCATGTTTTCATTAAAGGTGGGGTCATCTAGACCCCACAAGACACTAAACTTTTTTTTCAAGGATTTCTATATTTTCACTGGTGTCCGTAGCAGACATGAAATCCTGTTCATCTTTGTCATAGAAGGGATCAATCTACTTATTGTGCATTTTTACTGAAGTCCTTAAAACTAAAGAAGAGCTTCCTAGCTTCTTGTAGTGCTCTCTTGGGTCTCTCTGTTTCAACGGTGAAACAGGTCCTGGGTTTTAAACTTGGCATATCTCTTAATTACATGTTGTCATCGTCCTTTCTCCGACCTCCAGGTTGTCTGCACAAAGCCGAGCCACAGGAACTTGTGAGAGCAAAGTGGGTCTGCCTCAGAATCGTTGGTAGTCTTCCTCACATCAATAGATAGGCAGGAACATAAAAACCACCTGAAGCTTAAACCCTGAAGATACTAAACGAATAACAACTTTAGCGCATTAGCATGGGCAGCCAGCTGTGCTAACTCACTGCTAAAGGAGTGAGTGGCGTTAACTTCGCTTGAAAGAACACCTCTACTGTTGTACTTTGTGAATGTGTGGAAGTCAGGAGAGAAACACGTCTTCCTTACAAAAACCGCAGTGATGCTGCCAACAACTGTTCATGCAGTCACAAGCATGACTAAGCCTGGGATGAAGCCTTCATCATTACTAGCTCCTCCTGGGATCACTGAGTTTGTCATTGTGATGATGCATAGCATAATGTCAGTGTGTTGTGATAATGCTATCTTGCATTATTATTCAACCTAATGCAGTTAAACACAGATCATACATTAACACGACTTTTAAATGCCTTTTAAACACACAGGTGTTTTGTCAGTAGGGGGCACTGGGGAGTCGGTAAGAGTAAAAACTAATAACAAATTCAAACTAGAATTCTAACTGAAAAAGAACAAATAAATTAATTAAAACTAGACTTTTAGTCTGAAATGGTCATATTATATTACAAGCCAATAATCTTTTCATTTGCGTGTCAGAGTAGGTATGCAAACTTTTGAACAGCACGTGAGTAGATGAGAAGCTCTAATTCAAAGGTGTCAAACTCAATCGCACAAGGGGCCAAAATCCAAAACACACCTTAGGTCTCTGGCCGAACAGCATAAACATTTATTGAACACTATAAAACTACGCTTTTAAACTTTAAGACCGTAACTTTTTAACATAATTATAAACTAAAAATATAGCATTACCTGTGATAATGCTGGTGGGAATGCTGGAAGCTGAATTTTGCCGCTGAAGATGTTATTGTTGATAGCTGGAGACGCTGAAATTGATAGCCAGCTAAAATATTAGCTAAAAGCCAAATTAGCCTAGGAAACAAACAAACAAAAAAAACCTAGGTTAGTCAAACAGCTAGCATGTAGCTGAAATATTAGCTAAACTACAAAATAGCTGAAAAAAATCTTAGAAAATGCCAGAATAGTCCAAAAAGCTGCAGAATACAAATTTTTAAAACTTTAAAACCGTAACTTTTTAACATAATTATGAATAATAAAAATGCAAGAATATTATCCCAGGATAAATCAACTCAAGCCTTAAATAATACAACAAAACAACAAAGAAGAAACAAAAAAAAGAAATAAATAAAATGACCTGAAGGGCCGGATCCGGCCCCCGGGCCTTGACTTTGACACATGTGCTCTTATTGGCCAATTCACAATGGTCATTGTGGGCCAGTGCGCACCACCCCTAACCCGCCCACTTTTACTGTTCGAGCAAAATGACATTGTGTCATTAGTAATACAGCCTTCATCCCTGAGTGGCTAAAATAAATGGTGGGCGTGTGAACATTTACTCAAGTTTCAGATATACTAGATTAAATCTCCCTCTTAAACTCTCATCAGTACTCAGTATCATTTTGGCCTCTATGTTTTACCATGTCGGCCTGCAGTACAGTCGTACTCCAACCCACTGATATTGTGCCACCTTGTTAGTATCACCTTGATGCAAAGCATATAGATTTGAACTGTGCAAAATGGCTTTTTTCTGAAGATGCACAGAGCAGGACTGAAGTTGTTTCTAGTGCTCAGTGGGAGTGAGCTGAAGACTGAGCTTAGTCCCATCTACTGCAGAGAAGAGTTCTAATAATCTGGACTTACTTCAGTTGTTTACGAAGAACAATCCTCAGGAGGTCTTTTCAGAAACTGCAAATCTCTCTAGAACCTCACAAACCACAGCAGGAGCTGAAGCTGCTTTTCAGTCCTCAAAAACAAACTTCTCTGACAAATAAAGGACCAAGGAGAAGATGAATATTTTGAAGATGCTCGTCGATGGCTAAGAAACTGTTGACTGATTGAGATGACTGATATTTTTATGGAAATTTGCAAGCTGTAAATAAGAGATACAAACAAAAGGTTATTTCGGGAAACAGAGAAACAGTCCAGAATGTCAGATGGAATTCTACTTCAACTGTAAAATTCTCTTTATATTCCAAGAAATACTCAAAACAATACAGATTACATTTGTTAGACCTCTGAGTCAAGGCCCGGGGGCCGGATCCGGCCCTCTGGATATTTTTATCTAACCCTCAAGAACATTTCATTTTATTGTTATTAATGACCCGATGTTATCTTGTGCTCATTTCTAACTTTTATAATTTTGACAAAATATACTTTTATAGAGAGTAAAATATTGAAAGTTATTTAAGGTTTAAGTTAGTTTATTCTGGAATAATATTCCTGCTTTTTAATTATTCACAATTATGTTAAAAAGTTACAGTTTTAGAGTTTTAAAAATTGGCATTCCCCGGAACTTGAGTTTGACACATGTGATTTATGGAGACACCTGAAAGTCAGACAACATAAAAGAATAATTAGGGTTCTAGTTTGGAGGGCCAGATTCAACTGTTTAAGGGCCTCATGTGGCCCCCGGGTCATAGTTTGCTCATCACTGATCTAAAGCATCTCAATTGGAGGGTCGATTAAATGCTCAAAATGACCAGAAAAAAGAAACTTTCATGTAAAACTCGACAGTCAAACAAAATATGACCTTCAACGGTTTGAACTACTCTCTTTAGAGAACAGCACAAACAGGCTCTGATCAGAGTAGAAAAAGAAGTGGGAACAGGAGCAAGAAGATAATTACATTTCAGTATCCAGTTTTAGAAATAGTTACTTCACTCAGGTCAGAGTGGGAAAGAAAAAGACATAGCTTAACTGGCTGACAGAAGAAACAGATGAATATCGATAAAAAGAACAGACATTGGACAGAGAAAGATTAGAAAAAAAGTGTTCTGGACGGATAAATCAAAGCTTGGGGTGTTTGGGTCACACAGAAGAACACTTGTGAGATGTAGAACAACTGAAAATGTCCTGGAACAGTCTCTGATAACATCTGTCTGTGACTCTGTGTTTTCTGAACACTGTTAAATCAAGGGTAATTGTTGACATTTGCTTCAAACCTGTCAGAAAATGAATTTTATATACCCCCCCAAAAACATGCAAACTTATCACAGCTGACAAATTAGTTGTAACGCTGTTCCTTCTAACACACACAGTCACATGCATTTACATGATGCACACACACAGACATGTACGAATCCACACACTCACATGTATTCACAGACATGCATACAGACACACACATACACAAACACACACCCCCACAGGCACACACAAAAATCAATGGGTGGTTGTTAGCATTTATATGGCTTCAACTTATAAATCACTAAAAGGCAGCCTGCAAGAAACAGAAGCAAAATAAAATAAAATAAAAAGTATTGTCCGTTTAACCCAGTCTATTAAACACCACTCCACGTTTAATGGTCATTTTTAACTGCGCTTGTGAATGTCACTTTACATCCATCAGTGTAGATACATATTTAAATAAACATATTTTAACTGAGAAATGTTGCTTATCAAAGTTATTTCTAAAGACCTACTTCCTTTGACAAGTGCCCATGACACTTGTTAAGGAATTCTATTACAATTCTATTAAAACCTTTTTTTTTAGACATGTTTGGGTTTTGGTCCCAATAAATAGCATTGACTGCTGCCCCCACGACCCGGTCCAGGATGAATGGAAGAAGATGGATGGATGATTAGGAGCAGTTAACGGTAAGAAGGGAAGATGGTATAATTTATTTTAATGAATTTCAAATCAATTTATACTGTATCTTAAATAGAAATGATTAATCTGTAATTTTATTGTGTTGTTCCTTTTTTTTTTAATTGCAGGAATTGCTTGATATAAACCACTCAAAAGTTTCTGAATTCAAATTCAGGCCATGTACACACGTAGGCAGGTATTTGCTAAAACGAATATATTTCTATACGTTTTGGCCTATCGTCCACACGAAACCAGAGGTTTCAGTCACTGAAAACGGTGCTTTTGGAAAACTCCGGATAAAGTGAAGATTTTGGAAAACTCCGGTTTTGTGTCTGTGTGTGGACATGAATAACCGGTGATTTACGTTTTTAAACGTCACTTTTTGCGACAATTAATGCATACACGTCAGTACTTGCTGCGTTTTCATTACACATTTGCGCAAAACTTTATCAAAATTCTAGGAATTTTGAAAAAAACAATGTTTGGAAATGACACTGTTTCCATTAAATCATCATTTTGCCATAAAGCACAAACCAACTCACGCGATAAGTCATTAAAACACGACGATGAATGAGAACAAGTATTTTTTTTTATTTGATTCACTAAAAAAGGAGCATTGCGGTGACGTCACAGCTCTGTCTGGAGAGCTCGTGCCGCGCAGTCTATTGACAGTCTCAGGTGAGAAACCTGTTCAGTGGTTTTTTTTAATAAATAACCATTCCAGCAAGTAAGCTGCTGGACCTTTTTCTGTTTAAAAACATGACGAGATTCATTTAAGTTTCTGTCCCTGCTCTCGCGTTTTTCCTCAAACGAGATTTCAGCATCTTCAGACTCCAAGCTGCAGAAGTGAAGCTGTAAATGAAGCCGTGAAGTTGTTCGATCTCTCCTGCCGTCCGCGTGTTGCGCTCAGGACAGACACACAAAGAGGCGCATCTATTTCGAAAAAAGTGTTTCCAAAACAGTTTTGCGAAAAATGTCTGTTTCGATACGCCACAAATGCCACCTGCTGTAAGCGCATAAACTTTTTTTTCCGAAAAATGCGAGTTTTTTCAAAATTGTGGTGTTTCCATTAGGAGGATTTATTATCGAAATTCCAATTAGCTAAATTTCAGAGTTAATGGAAACACTGTCAACTACTGTTCTGACAAGCTCATAACCGCGTCCAAGAGCGCAAGTATGCGGGGACGTGTGGATGGAATTATTTTGAAAACGATCACATGTGGACGCAACACTTTTTTTAAAACGGAGGTCAGCAGATATGCGTTTGTAGAAATACCCGCCTACGTGTGTGCATGGCCTTAGAATTCAGAACGGAAATGTAGGTCAGAACACAATCAAAACTCTTACAGTATCTGTGTAAATCTTACCTTTGACCAAGAGGGCAAGATTTCTCAATTTAATCCTGAAAGACAAAGAAAACATAGATTTCATTTTTGACTTGTTTTTGGTTGAATAATTTTTTGGCAATTTTGTACAATTTCTGATCACTTCATATTTCATTAGAATCTGATTGGATCTCTTCTCAGCTGAATATAATATAAACACTATATCCTTGAGTCAGAGATGGAAAGGAAGTGGTGGCATAACATCTATAAAGTTTTTTTTTGTTTTTTGGTGACAACTTTATTTGAAATGCATCCCCTCTGATGTGATGCAGGAAGGTCTTTTCCTGCAAGGATGTTCTGGAACAATCTTTGGCTGGGGGAGCATGCAGAGTCCTGCGTTCACAGGAAGGCGGGGACAGGTGGGGGCCGTGGAGGCGGAGGCAGCCGAAAAGCAATTAACATTCACAAATAGCATCAGGGAGGCGATCCGCAGAGGTTACACTGGTTCTGAATGTCACCAACTGCCGGAGCCTACTTCCTTCATACCCCCCCCCCACACACACACATTTAAATTCATATTTGCATACAAATGCAGTGATTAACCCTCTAAGTGCATTAGATCTGGCAGCTTCGCGGCGCCCCGGCACTGATATCTCACTCACCGTTTGTCTATATGTGCTTGAAATGAGGTGGAATAATGATCCTTTATCGACTTTGTTGAATTGACTCTGGTTTCCTCTGGCTGTTTTGTTTCTGGATTTCCGAATTATTTATTTTCCTCAGCAATAAATCATAGTGGAGCTTGAGTGTGCAGCTGGCGCTGTGACAGTGGGCCCTGTGTAAATAATGTACGTCTATATTATGTTGTATAAAGCCAAAAGGAGAATCCCTGCAAAAGAAATGCTGTCGTTACAGCGAGAAAAGTGTTGGAAATGTGCATTATTACAATGGCTGCCAAGATTAGTTGATTAATCAACGACTAATCGACTATTAAAATAGTCATCAACTACTTGAATGCTAAGTAAATGTTCATATTAAAGTGATTCTCCTGCTCCTTTTCGTACGTTATTCAGCATGTGAAAACTCAATCACACTTTTAACGATTTAAGCAATCTTTGCATCAAAACATTCAGCTCGTTCAGGACAATACTGCTTGTACTTTTGGTATTCAGAAACGTTATAGTTTTTAAAATATTGAGCAAAACATGTCCAATAGAAAATAAATGAGAAAGTCTTCAAATTTCGAAATTTTAAGAAGATTATCAACAACTCTTTAAATATATTCAAGGGCTATGTTTTCATCTTCTATAGTAATTTTTTTTAAAAATGGAGTTTAGCTAATACTTTAGCAACATGCTAACATGTTTGGTTAATTTGTATCCACTGGGGATTTTATGGCTGATTTAGAGTTTAGCTTCTATTTTAGCAACGAGCTAATATTTCTGACTAATTTAGTTTACTGGGGAATTTTACGCTATTTTGGAGTTTAGTCACTATTTAAGCAACGAGCTAGGTTTTTGGCTAGTTCGGCATCTACTAAGGTTTTGGGGGCTAATTTGGAGTTTAATTCGTATTTATGCAACACACTAAATATTTTAGCAAAATTACCAAGTATTAGGAAAGCAATTTTACTACAAAATTTTCAGAAACTTAGGTCAACTTCAGCGCTCTTTCATATTTCTTTAACCAAATTTTTCAGTCTTTTAGCAAAATAGTTATTGCATTTTCAGTGAACCCCTTCAGCAATTAAAGTAAATTGCATCACCATTTTCAACAAAAAACTTCAGCATCTTCAGCGACTACTTTCAGCAAAAAGCATTCTCACTAGTATTATCACAGCTAATGCAACTTTTCTAGTTTAATCTTGTTTTAATACCAAACTAATGAAGGTCAGAGGCTGCATTATTCATTAAAAGTTTAACTATCATCTTAATTGTCTTTATCTTTAGCTAGTTTAAAGCTAATGATGGTGAAGATGTGTGTTATACATCCAGTTTGCACATGACCAGATCAGTCGACTAATCATAAAAAATAATCGGTTTAGTCGACTATTAAAATCGTTTGTGGGAGCTCTAATTATTACAGAATGATAAAAGCTCATTTTTGAGCATTAAAAGAGGTCAAACAATGTCCTTTTCCTGAACAGCTTAGTCCTGTTTGCAGCAGATGAGTGCTGACATACTGTGAAGCTGCAGAAGATGCCAAAGGGCTGATATGTTCCCATGCGGCTGCAGAAGTTTGTGTGCAGGCAGGCGAGCCCAGCTCTGAAGCGCTGCAGAACAAACACAGGAAAGAAAGGAGGGCTGAATGAATGATTCGACGCTGATAGTTATCATGCTTTTTTTTTCCAATTACACTCCGAAGCGCACTTCATGGCCTTAAAGGCTCATCTCCAGGATGCATCTGACAACGCCCTGCAAAGCAACATTCGCCACGAGAAAAAGAAACGTATTGCAAATCCAGATAAGCGAGCAATTACTGCTCTGTTTTACCACGCATGCCCCCCCACCCTGTGTCACCTTTATTGGTTACTATGCAACAAGGATGTGGACAAGTGTTTTCTTTTTTTTCCCCTGACTAGATCTTCCCTCATCCTTCGTCTCCTGCATCCATCCCTCCCTTCCATTCATAGTGGAGGAGGAGAAGATGCCGTGAGCAGAGCTAATTAAATGCTTCTAAGTGAGTCGCCTCGCCTGCCATTCCAGCCTCAGCGAAAGGTCACCCTACTCATGGGCATGAGGCAGACATCTCTCGTGACTGTTTTCCTTTTGAGAATTTTAGCAGATTGTTAATTATCAGATTACAAGTTTGCCTTTTTAAAGGCCAGCACACCGCCCGCAGTCTCCGGATGGAGAGAAGTAGCAGAGCGGATTTCTGCTGCCATGATAGCTGAAAGGGTCCAGCTTCTTACCCCATGGCTTGATTTAAGTGGGAGCCATGATTCATGAACAGCCAGTGAGAGACTTAGAGAAAAGTACAGGAGCTGCGTTTTCCTCCTGTACTCTCCTCCAGCTGTCACTCACTCCACTACACACATATTTAAATAAAGTCTGTTAAAGGAGGCAAAGTTCAAGAGGAAAACACAGAAACTGAAGTAATCCCAATTCATGGAGGAACAGTAAGGGCATGAGTTCACCTCCTGCTGCGCCGACAGACACACTTCCAGACTGACATCTGTCAGGGAACCTTTTGGCTTTAATATGGCACTAATATTCTTCTGATCTAGGGGAAGATTTTATCACTGGGACCTGAGGGCAGCCAGATGTAGGCATCCGCAAGTGGGAGGGCACTGCTTCCCTTAATGCTGTGATATAATGCTAGTCCTAGTACCGGGTTGGACCCTTTTTACCCTCAGAACTGTCTTAATCCTTGAAAAAGGTACTGGAAATATTCCTCGGAGTTTGGTCCATATTGACATGATAGCATCGCACAGTTGCTTCAGATTTGTCGGTGGAACATTCATGATGCCGATCTCTCGTTCCACCACATCCCAAAGGTTCTACTACACGTGTGAAGGCCCAGGGGCCGGATCCGGCCCTCCGGGTAATTATATCCGGCCCTACAGATTGCAATTATTGTTATTAATAACCCGATGTTATCTTTTTGTGTTTATTTCTAACTAGTATACATTTGACCAAATGTATTTTTAAGGAGACTAAAATATTCAGTTATTTAAGGTTTAAGTTAATTTATTCTGGAATAATATTCCTGCATTTTTTATTATTCATAGTTTTGTTATAAAGTTACAATTTTAAAGTTTTAAAAATTGGCATTCTGCAAGGATTTTTGACAATTTTGGCATTTACTAACATTTTTTAGGCTGTTTTGGAGTTTAGCTAGTATTTCAGCTACATGCTAGCTGTTTTGGCTAATTTAAGCATTTAAAAAAAGTTTTTAGACTATTTTGGAGTTAAGCTAGCATTTTCAGCTATTAGCTTCAATGATTTCAGCTATCAGCTTCTGTGTTTTCAGTTATTACTTTCAGGATTTGTAGCTGCAATTTCAGCATCTTCAGAGGCTAAATTCACTTTACAGCATTCACTAGAATTATCACAGGTAATGCTATATATCTTGTTCATAATTATGTTAAAAAGTTACAGTTTAAAGTTTTTAAAATGTACTTTTGAAGAGTTCAATAAATGTTTATCCTGTTCGGCCCACGACCTAAAGTGTGTTTTGGATTTTGGCCCGTTGTGCGATTGAGTTTGTCATTCTCTTTTGATCTCTGACATCAACAGAACTGCTGCTCTCTGGATATTTTCTCTTTTTCTGACCATTCTCTGTAAACCTTGGAGATGGTTGTTGGTGAAAATGCCAGTAGATCAGCATTTTCTGAAATACCATCTGGCACAAAAACCAAGCCACATTCAGAGGCACTTGAATCACATTTATTCCTCATCGTGATGATCAGTTTGAACTGCAGCAGATCTTCTTGACCACGTCCACACGCCTAAATGCACTGAAATGCTGCCATGTGATTGGCTGATAAGAAATTTGTGTCGATGCGCGTTTGGACAGGTGTACCTAATAAAGTGGCCGGTGAATGTAGAGTTTGGGTTAGTCAGATAAACTATGCAAAAAAATGAAATAAAAAGTCTAATATGATAAGTTTACTTCTTCCCACTCCCTTTCAAACAACAAATCAAACTCTATTTGACTTTAATTGATAGTCATTATATTTAATGACTTTACTGTGACATGTGTGTACTGCTTGTATTACTGCTAAAAATCTATTCGTGACTGTGAGTAATTACACTGTCAAGAAGATGGAATTATTTTCTTACATTTTAATTTTTTTTCTTTATTTTCTAATCAATGTATTACTTTATACCCAAAATGAGTGTGATGTATTTGTGTTTTTGAATTTTTTTTTCAGCATTTAATTATTTTTAATGGTTGGAATTCATTAATTAATCAAATAAACCAAATAGTCAACTTTGTATCTTTAACATTTTGAAAATCTTATTTAATGTTTTTTTTTTTTATTCCTGTTGATTATGTTTATTTATGTATATTTTTGTTAACCTGAATGTAAGTTTTAGTCTCAAATTAGCATAGCTTGATTTTTAAAATATATTTCCTGTGAGTATCATACTTGTGTCCCTCACGTGCTTCTGTAGCTGTTTTTGATCCTGCTTTATGCTTTAATATTAGAGTGAGACATGAAGCCTGATCCTGATCTTAATCTGGTTTTAGATTCTAATCTGACTGGCTCAGACCTGTTTCTGATTTTGTTTCAGTTTTTAATTAACTGAGAGCCTTTCATCTGTTTTTTCGGATTTAACCTTTGGTTATTTCTGCTTGTGTGTTACTGAACTATTTATTGACAGCCTGGAGAAAGGATGAAGACTTTAGAAGAGAGGAGAGGGACATCTAAATCCAGAATTCTTTGTCATCTTTGGCTCATGACCAAGAGAGACAAGAGAGTGTTCTTAAATAGTAATGATGCTCTTCGATCATCTGTAAGAAAACTTCCTACTGTCAACCTGAAACAGATCATCTAAGAATCAGAAAACCACTCATGCCTACTTCCTGGAAATGACTTTTTCTTCTCTTCCTAGTATTTCTTGCACCCCCTAGAGGCTCGGAGGTCAATACCTTAATCTCCTAACTTAAATTCATTTTGTAACAGACTAGATATTAATAAACTGTTCTATTTAGTCATTGCTGTTTTTCATGTAGCATCAGTATAACTGAGACAGTTTGTTTTGTTACTACTTGAACATGCAGATAAACCATTGAAGAAGACCAGGACCACGAGGAATGCTTTGAGCTTTTCATTTCTTCTCCAGATGGTGAAAACTGTAACAAATATACAAGATGCTCTCTAAAAAAAAACAGAGCATAAAATGCATGAAATTAAAAGTATTTTTTTGACACTTTAAAGTAAGAATTATCCATGGGTCCAGACACCGACGTGTCGGCTCACGTGTCGAGCTCATAGAATGAGGACGTATCACTTTGGGAAAGTCACATGACCGATACAGTGGCTATGTCCTAATTCCCTCCCTAATCACTAACTACTTAAAAACGATATAGTGCGGGACTATCTAGTGCCTTGGACTTTGAAGAAATTCTGACACGATGCTCACTACTTTTCTTCCTTTTTTCTAAATGCCGGATATGACGTCACCGATTTCACTAAGTCAAAATCAATTTAGGCTTTTTTACTTTTAGGCTAATTTGGAGTTTAGCTAATACTTCAGCTACATGCTGGCTATTTGGGCTAATTTAGGCTTTTTCAGTTTTTAGGTCAATTTAGCTAATATTTTAGCTGGATATCAGTTTCAGCCTTTTCAGCTATTAGCTTCAGCAATTTCAGCTATCAACTTTAGTGTTTTCAGCTGTCAATTTCAGCATCTTCAGCTATCAGCACAAGCATTTTTACCTTACAGCATTCAAACTAGCATTATCACAGGTCATGATATATATGTAGTTTTTACTTAGTTTGAAGCTGATGATGGTTAAGATGTGTGCTTTACTTCCAGTTTGGCATGACCCGATTAGTCAACTAATCAGAAAAAAATTATCGATGATTAGTTGACTATTAAAATAATCATTTGTGGCAGCACTAGTAAGAATCCTTTACAAATAATACAAAAATACACAACCCTGAATGTATATGGAGAAAATTAAAAACTTTTACCATTGCCTGGACAGAGCTTCAGTATGGATGGCGACAGATATCTTTAGACCACATGCTGGATTTCACCCGTTCTGAATACATAAAACCGAAAACCGGAAGTTACACGGAAAAACCGGAAGTTGTTATTTTCGGTAATTTTACTTTACTTTTTTTCTCAAACTTTTAAATAAACTTCTATCAACATATTAACTTAATAACTGAATTATAAAGTCACTCAAGGCTACAGGCTATACAGAAAAAACTAATAATCTGCAGTAGTGATGAAGCTTATCTCTGGTAGGATGACAAGTTCAAAAGTCTTGATTTGATTTGAGACATTAACTCAAAGTCTGAAGTTTACAACAGATGTGCAAATAGTCTTGGAAAAGAAACTACATACATAATTCAACACTAAAGCCCTTTTAGCAGGTACTGCACATATCTTATCACTTTTTTTTGCTTTCTTTCAAGTGAAAATAACGAATTCTGCTTCCCTGCAATCATCTAACAATTGTTAGGGGTGCTAATGTCCTCACAGATTAAAACTTAATGCACAGCACACACACTGAATGTGCAAAACTCTCTTTGTTGAAGGCTACATTATCAAGCATCATTAAGTATTTAGAACAAACTCATCACTCTGACAGAGGCCACTCTCCCATTTAGCGTGCATGCTTTGCGGCTGTGACACTCCTTTCTTTCTCTGTCTCAGTCAAATTTTCTATGCACAACCTTCACATGTAAAACCTGATATGCTTTTACTGTTTTGGAATAGCCTCATTCAGCACTGCTGCTGTCTTTTCCGCAGTCAATTCTCAAATAATAGAGAACCACTCATCCTTGAAGGGATTGTCAAGAGTTTTCCGACTGATCCCCGATCAGAAATTAAATATCCCACACTGGAGCTAAAATGAGTTTTGTCAAAGTGTGAAAAATCTCAAAGAACTTGGAAGTGAAGAAACAGACACACGGAAAAACTCACACTTTTGACGCAAAAGCCTCAAAGTGTGAGGTAACAGAATGCTGTTGTTCTGTTTAAGCACCATGTTTTGCTGCCCATGTTTCCCCATCCTTTCATGCTTTAGCCTCACCTATTTCCTGTTTTCTGACCTTCACTCCCCATTGGTGATTTGTATCTAATGTGCATAAGATGTTATTTGTGTCCCTGCCTGGGGCAACTAATGCTCTCTGACCAAACAGCCCACTGCCCAGCCAACTAAGTAAATAAATGGGACAAGAAGAACAAATGAATAAGGAGATGGATGTTCCTTTCCTGGAGACACAGAGGTCTAATTTGAGCTAATAAAGGACCACATCAAGTGTGACCCCTTACTGAGAATGGAGGGTCGATGGAGTGTCTGAGAAGCCCAAAGCAATCTCAAGTCAATTGCTCACAGGCTCAAAGATCAAATCAGCCTTTATTTCTCTACAAAAAGACGAGGCTCAGTGAGGGAATGGAAGCAGGGAAGAAGGAGAAAGGTATTTGATGGTACATGTTTTAATAATGGTGTAGTTTGCTACTTTTAAAGCTTAGTCTAATCTTTCTAACCTAAATCTTTCCTTTAATCTAATGTTTAATAAAAGTACAAAAGATAAAAGGCTACTCTGACAATGACAAAATGAAATACAGAACCTTTCTCTGTGTTTGTCTTTAGCTCTCAATGGACTTCTCCCCTGATCTGTGAGGTTGGGGGTTATGGGTAATCGCCAAAGCCCTCCTAGCCCCAACTGTGATCTGATTAGTGACAGAGGAGAGCCAATTACAGCCATTGCATCACTTTGTGCAAGATGGTTACTGCCTACAGGGGGAGAGAATGAGGGAGGGAGGAAGACGTACAGCAGAGGAGGAAGACTTGATGGAAAATTAAAGATGCAGCAAAACAGGGAAGGAGGGACTTACTGAGTTTGAGCGAAGAAGGGAAGCAGCAGGAGATGACTGAGAACGTTTAGATCACATGTGTCAAAGTCAAGGCCCGGGGGCCGAATCCGGCCCTCCAGGTAATTCTATCCGGCCCTCCAGAACATTTTATTTTACTCTATTATGACCCGATGTTATGTTGCGCTCATTTCTAACTTTTATAATTTTGACAAAATGTATTTTTATGGAGAGTAAAATATTAAAAGTTATTTAAGGTTTAAGTTGATTTATTCTGGAATAATATTCCTGCCTTTTTGTTATAAATGATTATGCTAAAAAGTTACAGTTTTAAAGTTTAAAAATATGCTTGCTTTTTGGACTTTTTTTAGGCTATTTTGGACTTCAATTACTATTTCAGCTACGTGCTAGCTGTTTTGGTTAATTTAGGCTTTTGTTCATTTTTTTTTTTAATCCAGTTTGTTAGTCAAGCCTGTTTCTTTTTGTAATTTCAGCTTTTTTAAAATAAAGATGCTATGTTTGTCAATAGTGACATATGTTCCGAATGTGCATCGATGATTTGCAGAAACCAGATATCAATCATTATAGGGAGAAGCAGAAAAACATGCAGCGGTTGTGAAAACTGTTGAAAAAAAGAAAATCATTTTACATCAGATTTTTGTTTGTTTTATTGATTTATAGCACAGTAAGAAAAAAATATGGGATACAGAAGTTAAAATAATTTATGTAATATATATATATTATTGCTTGAATTATTAAACACTTTAACTGAAAAAATCATCAATTAAGTTTCCCTGTTGCTTATTCCCCCTAAAGGGACATGGAAGTAAAAAAAAAAAGAAAAAATTATTATTTATTTATTTATTTTTTTTGGTGAAAAATACATAGGGGTTCTGCAAAAGTTACCATCAGGTGCGGACCAGTTACCATCCAGACATTTATTTTTTAACTTCAATTTTTAGACAACATGTTGTGGTCAGTAACTGGTGCGCAGGAGATAGTAACCGGAAAAAAAAAAAAAAAAAAAAATTCTGGTTACTATCTGGTGTGCACCAGTTAAAAAGATGATCCAGATCCCCCGCAGAGAGCCGCTGCTCCTCCATTCTGAGAGGAGCCAGCTGAGGTGGTTTAAGCATCTGGTCCAGATGCCTCCCTGGGGAAGTGTTTCAGGCATGTCTTACTGGGTCAAGACCCTAGAGAAGACTCAGGACATGCTGGAGAGACCGCCTCTTGGCTGGCCTGGGAACATCCCGGGATTCCCCGAGGAGCTTGAGAAAGTAGCCGGGAAGAGGGAAGTCTGGCATGTTTGCTAGACTGATGCATGCACAATCTGGTAGCAGACGAGGAAAAGGAATGGATGAATGAGTGGATGGACGGGTGGATGGATGGATGAATGGATGCTTCTTTGAGCTAAATATCTAAGTCTGAACACAATCTCAACCAAATCTCTGCTTAAATCTGAACCTGTAATCTATTTTTTAGTTTTTCCGGATGTTTTATCTTTATTTTGCAACATTTATTGGAATCCAGCCTTAATTTCAGGCTTTTATGGAGACATGTAAAAAACTGCCATAAAGTTTTTAATGTAAATTAATATATAGGATAAAACTAAATGCCTTGATTAAATACACGTTACATGGGTCAGTCTTGAAACGGAGAGGAAAAATGATCATTTGAGCTGTCATCTCTCAGATCTCCAGGCCTCTGTGCATTCAGACGTAGGTTTGTCACTGAGAGAAAATGAATTTTGCATTAAACTTCTCTGTGGAGAAAGTAAATAAAACAGCTGTGAAAACACCCCCGAGCTCCAGCATGTCCTGTCAGTTCTGGCTTTAAATGGGTCTTGACTTGAATGTTAAGAACTAAGCGGCTTATTTCTGCCGCTCAAAACCAGAGAAGCAGAACTCTGAGCATCAAGTAAAGGGAGGGATGTTTGCATCACAGAGGGGGGGGGGGAACACAGCTCATGGTTTGACTTTAACCACTAAATGTGATGTTTATGGCAATCATTCTTTCAGTTCCGTCTTTCTTCGCTTAGTTTGCTCTGACTGAGTTTGTATAAAAACTAATGTTGCAGCATAAGCTAAACATAGCAGGTGATAGATTCAGTCACAGCAGAGAGCTGTCGGGTGTGAACACAGGTAGTTACAGCGGAATTTGTTAACCCTTTAACACCAGAATCAGTAAAACTCAAAGTTCACATCAATGACCACCATAGAAATAAAAGAAATAATACATTTAAAGAATATAGTTGAAAGAAGCATTTTTAACACAGACAAATACAATAAATGACAAACTGGTGACATGGGGGGGGGGGGTCATTTTTGATGCTTTTAAACCATGAACATTGTGTTTACTTTAAAATTTCGTTTTTACCTCTAAACTGTTCAATCCAGGTGAAAGAAATATTTTTAACACAGACAAATGCCTTTAAACCATGAACAATAACTTCCTGATTGCGCAATGCAGAATGTCATGTTTAAATTTAAGTTTGACATGCATTCCAGATTCCGCCACTAGACGGTCAAGTGGTTATGGCTGCTGACTCACATTCAGAAGGTCATGGGTTCGAATCCCGCTCAGGAATAGTCCACATGAAATATTTGTTTTTACTTTTTAAATTTTATTTTTACCTCAAAACTGTTCAATGCAGGTGAAAAAAATATTTTTAACACAAATACAATAAATGACAAACTGGTGACATGGGGGAGGGGTGATACATTTTTGATGCTTTTAACACTAGAATCCCTGGAACTTTCAGCTTCTGCTGCAATGCCCCCCTCCAATTCTCAAAGTAGTGTTGTGGTGATCACCTTAGACCGGGGGTCGGCAACCTGCGGCTCCAGTTGTTGTGAGATGAGTGTAGATGCTTCCACGCCGTCTGAG
>NW_023416943.1:119958-121682 GCF_002922805.2 Oryzias melastigma | reverse complement strand
GGTTTTCGGTTCAGTTGGTGCGTTACTGAGCGGAGAAAACCTGTTACATACAGGGAGCTCCGTGTGTTCTACGTGCCTTCGTTTAGCTCTCTGCTTCTTCCCAACCTGTATAAACTCATCCTGGGGATTCCCCGGCTGCTGAGAGGGCGGTGGGATGCTAGCTAAGTCAGCTTTACTAGCGCGGCTAGCGCTCCGAGTGACAACAACATGGCTAGCTGGTTTAGCTTCCATTGAGCTAAGACGCGCTTCCAACTGTTCGAGCCTGGATAACAGGTCTGAGATCAGACTACAGTTAACACAACGACCATTGTCTTCATTAAATGAGGCGGGATCCTGACTAAACATATGACAAGTGGGGCAGGAAAGAGGGGTGAGAGCCGGGGAGGTAGAAGACATGCTAGGACAGTCACTGGTTTACGCTCACCAGAATGGCGTCCGGTGTAGGGCGCCTCTGCCCCGTTGATGCAGGCTCAGGAGGCTATAGCCCCAAACGGCGTCTTTCTGAGTCACGTCCGGCGTCCCTCCAACACAGCTGTCAGACCACGACGTTCTGCGGGCGTCTTCCTGCTGCGGGCGTCTTCCGCGAAAAGGTTCGGTCCACTCATCTCGAAAGACACCATTTTCAGTCCACTTTTCTAATTGTTGATAGAGCCATTCTCCTGATTCCTGTCACCTGTGACTGTGCCTATTTAAACCAGCTCCTGCATCACAGCCTTGCCGGAACGTCTCAGCCTTACAGCCACGACTACCTGCTCCTGAAAAGCTTCAAACCCTGTTCATCCTTTCCAATCTGACCTGACCTGTTTCTGCCTCACGACCTCCCGTTCAGCCTGCTTCCCTTGTGCCTTTTGTGAGTACCTCTCTACATTGCTCCCGGATTGATTCCCGTGTACCAGACATTCCTTCAGTCTTGGACCTCCCTTCTGGACTACGGACTCTTCACACCCTCCCCGCCTCCTCCTCCCTTGCTGCTGTGTTTCCTGTTGCCTCATCCTGGGCAGAGATCACACTCCATTCCTTCCAGCCACTACTCCATCTTCAAGACAGTAAGCTACAATAAAATCTGCATTCATCTTCCTGTTGGCCACTTCTCACCTGTTCCCACTCCACAGAGTTCTGCACCTCCTGGTGGCTGGAGGACATCCCTACACTGACTCACCTGTTCCTGCTTATCCTCCTGCAGCCTTCAATAAATCATTGTCATCTGCTCCTGGGTCTGCTCTCTTTTGGCTTGTCCTCAGAACCCCCCCAAGCTGAAACAACAATGACTTGTACAATTGTCTCGAGCCGCCGTGATTAAAGTAGGTGTTTACATCCGCGGTCACGTGGTTGAGGCGTGGAAATAGGTAGACGGTGGCAATAATCTCACTCCTGATTGGCGACAGTACTTCCTGTAGATTCGATGACTCAGCTATGACTCGGACCAATCGCTGAAGATTGTTTGCAAATGGCGGTATCTATTTCAGGAACTTTCGCGAGGAGAGGAAGTAATGCATTTCCAATGGGGGACCTCAGTGCTCGATCTGTCCATTGTTTTTTACAGTCTATGGTTTAAGCTCTAGGCCACCCAGAAACCGGAAGTATGTCACACAGCTCCGTGCATACAGTCCATGGATTAAGCAACCAAATGCACTCTTTGATTACCTTTTAAAAGTACCAGAATTAAAACAAGTACCCCCCACATTGCTATTTTGTCATTTATTGCCCCTGTCTATTTATTTAAC
>NW_023416943.1:83599-112743 GCF_002922805.2 Oryzias melastigma | reverse complement strand
CCGCATCCGGGCCGAAACATTTTTGCTATCTGGGATTACTTACATTACTGTTAGCGTAGAATATGTTTTATTAAACAATGTGCTAAAAATTAATCTTCACTTTCTCTTTTTTTAAGTTTTGGTTGTATCCTCATGTATTTCCCTAGTTTTCCCATACGGAGTATATATATATATATATATATATATATATATATATATATATATATATATATATATATATATATATATATATATATGCGTTTCTTCTGCTGACCTCTAATATTTTAAAATATGCCTCTTAATAAATCAACACTAAAATAATACTGGTGTAATTAAAAAGTCATGCACAACCGCGCCAGGCTCATAAATTTCACACGTTCTGTTTTACTACGTACCATATTTAGCGTTACACCGGAAGCAGCTTGACGTTGGTGTAAAATTACCCCTCTTTTTTGTCTTGCAGTCAACTGGTTATCGTCAAAATGAAAAGAACAGGATTGAAACTCGTTGACAAATCAAACGTAGAAATATTTAGAGTGCATATTCAAACATTTGTACAAAGTACTATTTCTAACGCTCTTAAAGTAGCACTGACACGCCTGTGAGACATGGCTGCGGGTAAAATTTCCCACAGACAGTAAAATCCGTTTCCATTATCTTCTGGTATTCATGCTGTCAGAAGCTGACAACCTCCTTTAGCCCAACGTTTCCTAGCTGCTGTAATTTAAAGAGGAATTTTAGATTTGTAGCATTTGAATCAAATTGAGGAAAATTAAGTGCACTTGTCATGTTGGTTCGCTGGCGAAAGCTACACAGCTATGTTGCATGGTAGGGATAAGTTTCGACAGGTTAGCTTTGCGGTGGCTAATTCCGCTATGTATACTACATAACCATGACGTTGGGGAAAGGATATCTCCGCAATTTACTGGTTTGTACAAATTTAAATATGATTAATTATGTGTTTTTTATATCGACCGGTGTATACAACAGTTAGCTTGGTTCGATGTTCCTAAGCCTAGCTAAGATGCTTTGGTAGCATACTGACAAACGGCACGAGTAACAGTAACTATGGGTATGCAGTGAGTCTAAACCCTCCTAAATATGTTTTTGTTTGGTGCTGGCATTTTCTTTAAGCTACATTTTATTGTGAAATCATTGTAAGTGTCCTCTTAGGGACGAGTCTGAAAGATAAGGCAATGCAGAGCGTGTTTCTGTGCGCACGCGCGGCTGGGGGTGTGTGAGCGCGTGCCTCAATCAAACTTGGAAGCCGTTTTCCCCCTTTTTAAGGTCTTAATGTGTTAAATCTCGTGTTCGTGATGACAACGCATGTTTTCCTATCGCCGACAGGACTGCGGGCGTCAGCCTACAGCGTGTGACTGAGGGCCGGCGGGGTTGCAGACAGGTAAAACGGATTTAATATCGTCTCATGGTGTCCGCGAGATGCGTGATTGTCACGCCTAGTTTCCACAAATGCGTCTCATCTTGTCTTCGCCACACACGAACGATCACGCGCTCTAGTGTCCAGCGCGAGGAACTGCTGCGTTTTGGACAGAGCTTTGGAACCAGCTGTTCTCCTGTCCACAGAGTTGTGGGCGCGAGACCAAAACAGATGACGACAGAGGCACTGTGGCCAGCATGGGCCGCCTCCTTTAGAAAATATTCTAAGTGCATTGAAGTGCCTGGAATTTTCTTTAACTCCTTTTGTCTAATTCTTTCTTTTATTTTTTTTTAACTTTGTTTCTCCAGCTGACATGCAGATCTTACAAACTGTTTTTGTAGCTGTTGCTGTCAAATGAAGAAATAGTTTTTCCATCGCTGTTGCAGGTGTTACAGGTTGCTCCCATGTGCCCATGGACAAAACTTCCTTTGAGGGGTGGCTGGAGTCAGTCTCCACCACTTTCCTTTCTTTGAACGACCAGCAGCGGAACCAGTGTCTGGACCACCTCATATCCTTAAGTGGCGCCGCCCAGCTCCGCCATTTGTCCAACGGTCTGGAGACTCTGCTGAAGCGCGACTTCCTGCGCCTGCTTCCTCTGGAACTTGCTTTCTACCTGCTGCGATGGCTGGACCCTCAGAGCCTGCTCACCTGCTGTTTGGTCTGCAAACAGTGGAACAAGGTGAACATTTTTGAAGTAGGGCAAAATTGGCACCTTAAACCTGGAGCTGAAAACCACAAAACATGGAGACGTGCTGAATATTAAGCAGTTCGGAAATGTTTACTATCTAGATATAGTAAAAACGTGAAAAGAGATAAAGGTCTGAAACATAAGAGCTGTTTGATGTAGGCCTGCCACGATTAATAGTCGATTAGTTGTTACTTTATATTATATGGAGTCAGAGTGTAGTGAAGTTGAACAAATTTTTGAGTGTTCATCACCAAAAAATGCACTTTTTTCATTATTTGAGTCAGTGACACCAAAACTGTCTCTTTAGTGAAAAATAGTTCCTTGTTTCAGATGCTGACCTCGTTAGAGAGATCAGGAATATACTCTCCATCAAACTCATTTTGACAGGTGACCTTTGACCCTACATACCCTTTATTTATAAAAGTGATATTAAAATGTTACATCATCTTGAGGGGCGGGCACCTGTCAGAATGAGTTTGATGGATGGTGTAGGGTCAAAGGTCACCTGTCAAAATAAGTTTGATGGATGGTGTAGGGTCAAAGGTCACCTGTCAAAATGAGTTTGATGGAAAGTATATTCCTGATCTCTCTCTCATTTAATCTTGTTTTAATCTTACAAACTAATGAAGGACAGATGCTTCATGATTCATTAAAAGTTTAATAAACTATAATCTTAGCTGTCTTTAATTTTTAGTTAGTTTAAAGCTAATGATGGTTAAAATTGGCGTTTTACATCCACTTTGCAAATGATCCGATTAGTCGACTAATCAGTAAAAATATTAGGTGATTAGTTGACTAATAAAATAAGGGTTTGTGGCATCCCTAGTCTGATTTCAAGGAGGTGGACTGTTTCCTCAGACATATGATTACTATGAGCTAATATATATATATATATATATATATAAAAAGACAAATTGATGCTTTGTTTCTTTAAAAACATTCCAAAAAAATGAACCAGCTGGTGGTTGAATTGCCAGTATGTTTATGTGTATTCCCTGTAGGTTATAAACTCCTGCACAGAGGTGTGGCAGACTGTGTGTCAGGAGCTGGGCTGGAAGATTGATGAGTCTATCCAAGACGCTTCGCATTGGAAGGTGGTTTACCTGAAGGCGAGGCTGCGCATGACACAGCTGAAGGATCAGGAGGCCTTTGAGACGTCATCGCTCATCGGGCACAGCGCTCGCGTCTATGCTCTCTACTATAAGGATGGTCTCCTCTGCACAGGTACACCTGAACTCTGGGGCCTGGAATGGACTAGTGGGGGCACCGCAGGGCTGAAACGTATTCATCTCTGCTTTCTAGGATCTGATGACCTTTCTGCTAAGCTATGGGATGTGCGCACTGGACAGTGCATTTATGGAATTCAGACACACACCTGTGCCACAGTGAAGTTTGATGAGCAGAAGCTGGTGACCGGGTCCTTTGACAACACTATTGCATGCTGGGAGTGGAGCACAGGAGCCAAAATCCAGCAGTTTCGTGGCCACACAGGAGCAGGTCAGTTTGTACCATATACAGGAGTGTTTTTAGGAAAAGGGAACTTTGGTTGTGAGGGGGGCTGCACTGTGGGGTAGTGGTTAGCGCTCTCTGTTCACGGCAAGAAGGCGCTGGTTTGAATCCGTTTGCTGACGGATGTCAATCATTAAAATCGTTGTAAATCTCTATTTTTGTAGTCAGTTGGAGTTCTCTTGTTTCACCTTTTGGAGTCTCGCAGATTTTTTGGATGCAATTTTTCATGCTTTTTTTTAATGACATTGTGTTCTCCATCCTGGTTGGCTGTAGATCTTGTCAGTTATTCTCCTCCTGTACAGAATGCGTTCAGTTTACCACATTTACATAAATCTTTGATCACAACCACATCTTTTTTGTATTATTTTTAAATAGCTTATTTTTCTATGAAGCCTTGAGAGTTTAACAAAGAGAGTGAAATATTAAAATGTTCATGTCTGTCTGAGAGAAGTGTATAAAATGTGGACTTTAACCGGCTTAAAATAATTATGGTGAAAAATAAAGTTTTTTAAAACGTATCTCCTGGGATAAACGAGAGAAAACCATACTTTTTAGACTATATGGCAGGTTTTTTTTTGTAAAAAGGCACTTAAGGAATTGTGAGATTGAAAACTGAATTCTCACTCTTAGAAAAGGTAGAGGTGATGATAGTTCACATCTTAGTGCTGTCACACTTTACTGGATAACATAAGTCAGTTGTGTTGCTTGATTCTATTCTCCAGTTAGATTCATTAAAGAGCTCTCTAGTGTGTTTTTTTCCTTGTAGCTACAAGTGTCTTTTATTGAATTCCTCTGAACTGTTGTGTCTGTTCAGTTTTCAGTGTGGACTACAACGATGAACTGGATTTGCTGGTCAGTGGGTCTGCAGACTTCTCCGTCAAGGTCTGGTCTTTGTCTGCTGGTTCCTGTCTCAACACTCTGACTGGACACACAGAATGGGTCACCAAGGCAAGTCCAGCTCATCAGAACGTTCTTCTTCTGACTCTTTCAGACTTTGATGGAAATAATGTTGTTTCCCAGGTGATCCTGCAGAAAAGTGAAGTTGAGTCGGTGGTTCACAGTCCTGGTGATTACATCCTCCTCAGTGCTGATAAGTATGAGATCAAGGTAAGCTAACAAACTGGAACCCGCCTGCATTGCTTGTGCAGGAATAAAAGCCATTTCATTAAAAAATCCAAATGTTCCTTTTGCAGGTTTGGCCTTTAGGCAGAGAGATCAACTGCAAGTGTTTGAAGACGCTCTCGGTTTCAGAAGACCGCAGCATCAGCCTCCAGCCCCGCTTGCAGTTCGATGGACGTTACATCGTCTGCAGCTCGGACCTTGGAGTTTACCAGTGGGACTTTGCTAGTTTTGAGATTCTCAGGTACAGCCTCATGCATAAACATAATTTTTCCATGGAAATATTTCCATTTGTCTAAATGCATTAATGTGCAGACTGAGACAACTAATTATCAGATGGAGAGTTTGGGTGAACAGGTACTTCTGGGACAGACCACGGCCCCTAACCATGTTCTGTAGTTGTACTCTGTTCTTGTATTTATGTAAAGTATAGTTAGCAGCCAAGCTTTCAGTGTTATGCAGATTTTACTGAAAGCTGGACTGATGTTAAATGTTAAACAGCCGGGTCATGCTGCTACATGGTGGCTTGAGTCAGAGGCCCCCAACCCTCAGACTGGGAACCACTACCAGCTTATGTGGTACCAGGTCATAGACAGAAAATACACGCAGTAGCTTAGAGTATTTTCATTTTGTTTATTTTCTGATTCTGAAGGAAGTTGTACTTTATACAACTACTAGATTCTGTCCACCACATCTATCTATAACTTGGTGCATGTCATGTAGTGCTGCCACAAACGATTATTTTAATAGTCGACTAATAATCGATAATTTTTTCTGATTAGTCAACTAATCAGGTCATGCGCAAACTGGATGTAAAACACATCTAAACCATCATTAGCTTTAAACTAACTAAAAATGAGATATATGGCATTACCTGTGATAATGCTAGTGTGAATGCTGTAAGCTGATTTTAGCCACTGAAAATTCTAGTGCTGATAGCTGAAGATGCTGAAATTGATAGCTGAGATCACTGAAGCTAATAGCTGAAAACGCTGAAGCTGAAAGCCAGCTAAAATATGAGTTAAATGTGAGATTAACCTAAAAGACATAAAAAAGCCTGAATTAGCCAAACCATCTTGCATGCAGCTAAAATAGTAGCTAACTCCAAAATAGCCTAAAAAGCGGAAAAAAGCCTGTTAGCCGAAACGTCTAGTCTGCAGCTGAAATGTTAGCTAAACTCCAAATTAGCCTAAAAAGATGAAAAAATCCTAAATTAGCCTAAATAGCTAGCATGTAGCTGAAATATTAGCTAAACTCCAAATTAGCCCAAAAACTCTTAATAAATGCAAAATAGTCCAAAAAGCTAACAGAATGTCATTATAACTGTCGACTTTAAAACAGTCTGACTCCATATAATATAAAGTAACGACTAATCAACTATTAAATTACTCATCAAATATTTTGTTAGTCGATTAGTGGACTAATCGTGGCAGCTCTAGTCACATGTCGAAAATACATTCTCTACCTTCTTAAAGTGATGCTCCAACCGTTAAATTAAATGGAAAATTAATTTTTAAAAAAATCTTTGGAAAGTTTCTGTGGGGAGAAAGAACCAGTGAAGAAGAGGCTTCAACTTTAAAGAAAACTAAAGCTGCTGTTTATGGAAAAAATCTGGAGTTTTTCCACAAAATATGGATTTATTGAGACAGTTGTGTCAAGAAACTTTAGCACAGAAGATACTCCTCTTTGTTAAAGAAAAATACATAATTGAAGGTGCAAGCGGGGATGTATGTCCTGCAGGCGCTACCTGCCCTCACCGCCCACCTTTGACAAGTTGCTTGGCAGCCGCTACACAACATGTGTCAAAGTCGAGGCCCGGGGGGCCGGATGCGGCCCTCCAGGTGATTCTATCTGAAGCTCCAGATCATTTATTTGTCCTTAATGGCCCGATGTTATCTTGCGCTTATTTCTAACTTTTATGATTGTGACAATATATTTTTTTACAGAGAGTAAAATACTGAAAGTTATTTAATGATTAAGTTGATTTATTCTGAAATAATATCCCTGCCTTTCTTATTATCCATAATTATATTAAAAAGTTACGGTTGTAAAAATTATCATTCTGTTAGCTTTTTGGACTATTTTGGCATTTACAATGATTTTTTTAGGCGACTTTGGATAATATTTCAGCTACATGCTAGATGTTTTGGCTTATTTAGGATTTTTTTCCTTTTTTTTGGTCCATTTTGGAGTTAAGCTAATTTTTTGGGTGCATACTAGCTGTGTTGGCTAATTTAGGGTTTTCTTCATTTTTTGTGGCCATTTTGGAGTTAAGCTAATATTTCTAGTACATACTAGCTGTGTTGGCTAATTTAGGCTTTTCTTTTGAAGTTTTTTAGGCTGTTTTGGAGTTTGGTTTATATTTACATGTTAGCTGTTTTCACTAACCTACGTTTTTTTTAAGTCTTTTAGGCTAATTTTGCATTTAGCTAATATTTTAGCTGGCTATTAGCTTCAGCGTTTTCAGCTATAAATTTCAGCACCTTCAGCTACCATCACTAGCATTTTCAGCGGCTAAAGTCAGCTTCACACTAGCATTATCACAGGTAATGCTATATATCTAGTTCATAATTATGTTTAAAAAGTTACAGTTTTTAAAGTTAAAAAAAATGTAGATTTAGAGTGTTCAATAAATGTTAATCCTGTTCGTCCTGCGACCTAAGGTGTGTTTTAGATTTTTGGCCCCTTGTGTGATTGAGTTTGACACTCCTAAGCTACACACACCACTGACTCCTTCCTCCTCTGTCAGTCTGATGCAAAAACCACTATTTTTTGATGATTTTATCTCCATAGCAAGTATTTTATGTTTTGGTCGCCTGTTTCATTTTGAAAGGGTATTCCTAAACACGGCAGGTGGAATCTAAAGATCACCATAAATATTTCACCTTCACCCTCATCCAGATGATTGAGTACTTTCCTTGTGTTTCCAGGGTAATAAAGCTGCAGGATCCAGCCAACCTTTCCCTGCTCAGCTTTGGAAAGGTGTTTGCACTCCTTTTCGACAACCACTTCCTGTATGTCATGGACCTGAGGACGGAGGTCATCTCAGGCCGCTGGCCTCTGCCGCCCTACAGGAAATCCAAACGAGGCTCTAGCTTCCTGGCAGGTGTGACGTCCTGGCTCAACGGCCTGGACGGGGGCAACGACTCTGGACTGGTATTTGCGACCAGCATGCCCGACCATAGCATTCACTTAGTCTTGTGGAAAGAGAACGGGTAGATGACGAGGACGTCCATTAAAGAAGTAATGCCGCCGCCGCCGCCATGTGTGCTGTGGAACATTTAACTGCCAACTTTTATCACACTCGGACCAAAGCATTTCCTTTGACCCGCTTCCTTCTCAGCCGCAAATCTCCTCCAGACATGTACAGTAGCGATGGAAATGGAAGGCCAGGTTACCAACTTCACTACTGGATTAACCCCTCCCACAAACCAAGCAAACACAACCGTCTCTTGTAAAGGATGTCTGTCAGGAGGACTACATTTTTGCTTCAGTCTGGCAGTGTAAAGTGAAAAAAAAGTACATTTTCTGACCTTAATGTTCAAATAAACGTGCCATCTCCATAAAAAACTGTTTGGTGGGATGATAACAACGTCGCACGAGCCGTCCCGCTGAAGCTTTGATGTCTTTGATTCAAGAAAGGGTGGCCTTAAACAGTTTGATCCAAACATCTTCATTAACTCCCGCTTGTTTGTTTCAAATCAAGTTATGAAATGATAAAATTATGTTAAAACTAAACATTTTAAGAAGCTTTAAGAGGACTCATCCTTCAACCCCTTCATGCTATGGAGGCAGCTGGAATCCGCAGTGCATGCTGGGTAAATACTAATACTACCCATAGTGTGTTCTGGTTACTAATTGATGCGCACCACCAGTTACGCATCAATTAGTAACCAGAATTCTTTTTATTTATTTTTTAATTATTTCAATTTTCGGAAAAAAAAATTACTTCAATTTTTTTCTCCTCAATTTCCCTTTCGGGGTTCCATACCTTGGGGAGGAATTCACAAAATCAATATTTTTTAAAACGTGTTTTCTAAATGTTTCCCAGCATTTGATTGAGCAGGCAGTTAAAGGGTTGAATAATATCACTGTAATGTGTTAAAAATTTGGCAATGACCAGCAGACAGCACTCTTAAAGTCCCATTTATAGAAGTCAACAGCCCAAAAAATTGGATTTAGGGTTTGGTTCCCCTTCAAAATGTGAAGCAACTCATGTTTTAGAAGAAAAGCTTAAACTTAATTTTCCAAGTTGACACAGATTTCCTAACATTGGTTGATTTTTTTTTTAAAATATTTTCACTCCAAAGGAATATGTTTCAGTTCTGCGCTGCTTTAAACCCCATTCACCAAAAATAATTGAAACTATTATTAGTATCAATTTTGTCCATATAGAATTGGAAGTACTTTGTCATCCTTACTGACACTTATCCTTTGATTATCAGTAACTTATCACTTTCTTCACACCTGCATCTCTGTTTTATTGGACCTGTACCCATCTAAATTTAAAGATGACACGATGCTCACTACTTTTCTTTAGTTTTTCTAAAAACAGGATATGACGTCATCGATTTCACGAAGTGAAAATCGAATAAATATGAACATTTCACGACGTTTATTTATGACTCCACTGTGTTCTGATGGTGAAAATATGGATGGTTTATTCAAATATTGCATTTGAACACGTTTTTTTGTTGGAAATTGTTCAACCGCAATGCATTGTGGTCTATATCCGCTACAGTGTATGCTAGTTTTTCGCAAAGACTTCTGGGAAATTTCGAGTGCACTCGATTTGGAATTAGTAGATTTGGACATCACTAGAAAATGGCGACCGCACTATATTGTTATTAGGGGGGAATTCGGACTCTGCAAAGCAGCAGGAGCTCATTAAAAATTTGCCTCTGAGTTGTGGGCGGGACTGTTGACTCGGAAGTTAGCCTCCACTAATTTCCCATCAACCCTTTGTTTACTCTTTCTCCCGCTAGCTTATAGCACCTCACAAGCGCAAGATAACACTAGCTTAGCAAAAAAAAAGTGGCAAGCATTTTGAGAGTTATGAAGACGTTACAAAAGAAATCTTTTTCAATCTGCAAAATTCTCATCAGCACGATTTGAATAGAGAAAACTCAGAAACGACATGAGAAAAAGACTACAACAACATTGGACTGCTTTTTTTGTGCAGATTTTTTTATTCTTCTTGTCACCCACATACATAACTGCTTTGCATTTAACTCCTTTTATTCGTTTTCTTCTGTTTCTAGGTCAAAATTCAAATTTTTTAAAGCAGATTTTACCACTTAACATCGACCAACATTTGCTCCTGTTTGTTTTGCTTTTGTGAATCTTTTTTTTTTTCCCCCAACTTTAATATCTTCTCTGACTACAAAGGCAAACTTATAGGTTTTATTTTTTTGACATTTACATTTTTAAATCGGAATAAAACTGCTGTAACTTTCTTTCAGACATTTACTTTCTCTGCTTCATTAAAAGTTTGTTGAAATTCTCAAAACTACATAATCACATATGGAGTTCTTCAGCGGCTTGATAATTTTATTTTCACAAAATGAAATGATCTACCATGAGTGTTTATTCATTCTAATTTTCCAAAACCTCGGTGGATAATTATTAAAAGAAAAAAAGCTTCATTTTATTGCAGTAACTGCGTTGTAAACATTGGGGATGTGCATATTTTTTTCATTCTGCCATGCTACTTTTTACGACTTGCATATCAGAATATCTGTTTCTGTCAGGGTTCTCGTGTAAAGTTGTTGCACAATGCATGGCCAAGCGGACTGCACTTCTGTGCAACATTACAATTTGATTTTGAGATTAAAGTTTTCCTATCACCGTAGGAGAATGTGAAATGTGCCTCATTACCAACAAAATGTCTGTTTTGGTCTCTGGCAGCTCTGAGCTGTGTTGGATCAAACCCCTGGATTTGTTTTTCGTTGCTCCAAAGTCTTTCCATCCCAACTGCTCCACGTTCTGCAGACTCCTTTGTGTTTGATGAGTCAGCTTTGTACAGACGACCTATTTCTTTTGCAGGGACACCTGAACAGCAGATGTATCGTGGATTGTAGTTTATTTTTCAACTTTAATTAAACTATAATCAATATATTGGATTCTGGTTGCAGTTGACCTTCGTCCTTCTTTCCAGTTGCACTGATCAGGTGATTTATGAACACATGGATTCAATAAAATGACCTCAAATAAGATCAACTTTTCTTAATTGTTTTTTTAATGATGAAAATAGGTAATACTAAAAACCCCATAATAGAGCACGGGGTTAATTAAATAAATAAATTAAAAAAGCCAAAATGAGCACAATTTCTATTTTTTTTAACCATTAATTTTTTGCTAGTTTTTACTCCTACTTGAGTAACTTTTTTATAATAAAGCTTAGTATAGTTCAGAAACCTCTGATCACATTGTTTTAAATGTTAGCAAAACTTAAAACAAACTCAAATGTACAAAAGTCCATTTGTACTTGTTTATTTACATAGCACAATAAAATTAATCTTAGGGCATATACAGAAAAAAATAAAAAGCAAACAGGATAATATAGCAAGTCACAGACTGTTCATGGCTACACGTGTTTCAAAAGGAAAAGACACTGAAAGCTCAGAACTATTCTGAGAGGATCGGTGGGAGTGTGTAAAACCAGCATGACAACACTTTCAACAATCATTTTTATTGAATGTACACTTGTTTACACTAACTTTGTTCACACAAAATAAGCAAGTATAGTTGGCTTGGTATAGTGGGATGGTGGAAAAGTGAAAAGGTGTAAACATCAGTCCTCGGTTTGCTCTCACAAGCTCCTCTGGCTCGGGTTCAGCGGGACGTTTACCCTCATGGGGCTTCCCGGTCGCCCAGGTAACGACTTCAGGGTTTAGTCTTATGAAGCTGCTCATCTTACAGAGTGTGGACTGGAGTGGGTCTATCAGTGAAATAAGCCCTGAGGAAAGCTTTCATTCCCTTTGCCTAAAAAAATCTATTCCTATGAAGTTTAAGGGGATGCAGAAATTCCGGATCATTGATTGTATAATAGAACTGGATTGAGTTAGTGTGATGTCACCCATAGAAAACGGCTTCCAATGAAAGGAAGTCAATTTTTTTCTAGACACATGTTGGAACCAGGAATTGTCAGTAAGCAATGATTGGTCCAAGTTGGTCTGAGTAAACATTTCTATGGCAACCACTCTGACCAATCAGGAGTGAGCTTGTTAGAAAGCTGCAGCCTTACCACTTGAGACAGGATCAGGAGAATCGCTCAAACACCTCAAACGTTTGACCAGTGGGCACCTCCTACTTTTATTCAAGCATCTGATTGGTCAGTTTATAACTTTCAATACAGCTAAAAAAAATCTTGAAAAAAATGGGCGGGGTCACTCACTCCAGTTCTCATAAACAGTCAAGGATCAAAGCAAAGGTCTCACTTTCATGTCCTTTCACCACAAAAGTCAATTTCTTTTAGGGTTTAATATCACAGAGTCTGTTTTTTCTGCCTTTGAAAAGTAAAAAAAATAAAATATAATTATTTACACATAATTCATTTCTAAAAATGTAGTTCTTCACTTGAACATTTAAGCAACCATTTTCCTCAGTGCAGAGAGGACACAAAGACGTGTCCACCCAGAGTGAAACTCATCAATCCCTTCTTTAATACTGTTTTTAACCATTTTTTACAAACCCACAGCAGGGGGCCACGACTCAGGTCCAGGGCCCATAAAGCAAGACTGAGTTTCAGCCCACCTCCTGCTAACTCTTTGACCAAATTTAACATTTGTTTTTATCATTTTTACTCTGCAAATGTGACGCTGACCAATGTGGAAAACCCCTTTGGGTACCAGGTAAAGGCAGGAATCTAGATCAACGAGATCTAGATCAGATTCACACCGATCTAGGGATTGGTTTCCATAACTTTATGTTGCTCCAACAGCGCTCGTGGAAGCAGGCCGACCGGGTTTGTCAGAATTGGATTGTCCTCCTCCTCTCCCTTGGCATCGACTATCATGTCTACAAACAGCTTTAAGATCTTCCTGGTCTCAGAACTTTTGGGTCACAGACCCTTGAGTTTCTATCATGACCCGTTCTGTGGGCATTCACACGCCTGCTGAGCATCTGGACAGACCAGCACAAGGTCCACAGGAACAGCAAGAGGGGGGGGGGGGTCATTTCAGACAGCTTATCTATAGGCTGAACAGCAAATGAAACAAAAACACTTAAATAAGTATATTTCCACCATACTTACTTGTTTTTTTGCTGTTTCTTTACAAAAAATGTGGCAAATAGTCTCTGAAATAAGAACACTAAAACAGTTCGTCCAGGATTCTGTTTAGGAGAAGAGTGTGTTGATCCTCCTTCCTTAATGAAAACGGTGTTTTAACATATTCAATTATCTGGTGATTGAGGACATATTTACAGAAAATTGTATTTTTTTCATTCAAATTGTTGTAAATCAGGAGCAAAATAAAAAGACTTATTTGTGAAGTCAAAAAATTCACTGGGCGGGGCCAGCAACAGGGACGGGAAGGGGGGGCGGTGTTGCTTAGCGTCAACAGCGCCCACAACTCCGAGGTGAATTCCTATGCTGCTCTGCAGAAACTACGTTCTAGAAAAGTTTTTCGATTACAGATAAAAACATCATCATCATATTTGAAAACAGATCCAAAGGTGATCGGAGTGGGACTTTAGGAGGAACTTAAACCCCAGTGACAGCAATAAGACACTCGTCGACAGGACCAATGCACAGACAGCAACTTATCACCCAGTGAGGAAAAATCTCGGAACTTCTGGAGATTCCCAACAAGGTGTGAAATGAGAAAGTGGACGTGGAGCTCTGAAGGCCTCATCCACCCTGATTTGGCACGAAGCTGCTCCTTTAACATCAGGCTGGGACTTCACAAACCCGCAGCAAATTGCCACAAGGACCCATAAAGCAATAATTTGTTTCAAAGAAAGACGTTCACACACTGACACCATGGTACTCATTACCATATACATACATGAAGAGGTGATCTCCAGACGAGAACAGAAAGTTTCCTGTCATGCTGTTGAAATGAACCTTTTTCCTCTTGCAAAAGCAGTCCCATTATTTCTAAGTCTTCAGTGTCTAAAGGCTGTGGAATACTGTGATGGAACCAAAGATCCGCCCTAAAGTGCTCAAACGGTTCTCCACATTTGTGCTCAAATGCACAAAAAAAAACTCCCTCAGATCAGAAGCTCCACACAGGCAGGAACTCCTTGTGCTTGCTCACATGTTCACAGCAGGTTAAGAAAACGATAGAGGAGTGCCATCAATAGAGCACCTTATCAAAGTCTTCAGATGTTGGGATTTTTATAAAAAAGCAACAACGGACAAAATATGCTAACGTTACAGTCACAAAGCCAGTGTCACGGAGCCGTTCAGCGGCCAGGTTTCGGGCTGTCCCGCAGAGGCAGACGCCATCCAAGTCTGGAGGTTCAGAAGTCTTCCCAATGATTGGAGTTGGCTTTAGAGTGTCCTGTGGGCAACGCCTCCTTCATTCAAACGACATGAGGTTAGCTGGTATCTGGAGGGAGGAAACCAAACATGAGCTTTTTTTTTAATTCAAATTGGTTTCAAACATGTCAATAGTAAAGTACATGCAATATGTCACTTATAGTGGGTAGTAATCGTAGTAAAAATAATAGAAACATTTAAATGGAGAGAAGCACGTAAAACAAAATAAACATCTAAACATAACAAAAGAAACAAAAATTAAATTTTTAGTACACCAAATGTTAATATTAATATTCTTTTGAGACAAAGATCTGTCTAATGTGGTTCAATAAACAATGTGTGGTCAGGTGTCTACGGTGGCCCTGAGATGCAAAAAAACTTTTAATGATCACATCGACAGATAAAAAAGCAAAACAAATCTTTAAAAACTGTGTTACATTTTAGAAAAATAAAACAAAATTCTAAAAAATGTGAAAAAACAAAGAGAAAAAAAACAAGAAAGAAAAAACATTTAGGAAAACAAAAATAATTTGAATTACTTTTGTTTTCTGATTTTTTTTTTTTTTTTTTTTACAAAAACCGTGAAAGTAAAGCTGTTTCTTAAAAATTTTTTTTCTTTTTTTTTAATTTTTCTTGTGATCTTTAAAATGTTTTTGCATCAAGTGACTCGTTGATGTGATTTGCACTTCAGGGCCACCGTAGGTGTGCCATGCAAAATGATTTACATTTTCAGCGACTGGTGTGATTTTTGTCAAAGAAAAAGTGTAAAAACACTGGTTTAAAATCCAAAATCAGAACTCCACTTTAAAAAAAAACAGAAAAAATCAGTTTCCTGTGAAGGCCGAGTGTACCTGGGACTTATAACTCCTACAAGCCTCCTCCAGGTTTTTGTGCCAGACGATGGCGGAGAACCGGGACCCCGTCTGGAACTTGTAAACATTTCCTGTGACACAGAAAGTCCACGTGAAACCATCTGAAGAGGCTGAAATAGAAGCAGATGTTCTGGTTTTGTGGTTCTCTTAGTCTGACCTCTATCTGGGTCATTTAGCTGGAAGATGTTGGGTCTGTCCGGGTCATCTGGCAGCACGACCATCCACCCCGTCACACAAACCTTCTTACAGGGCGTGGACTTGTACTGTGAGGAACGAAGGAAAAGTAAACGACAGAAAAATGGGAAATTATGCACTTTTTCTCCGTTTTTGAGCTTCTGAGGTCACAAATTGCTGTAAATGATGAGAGTTCGTGAACAGTTTTATAGAACTGGGCTTTTAGAAATTTTATATACCGATAAATGATACAACTTTAAGATTTCCTGGAATTCTCTCTGCAGTCAGCTCAAACATTTCTGAATCTGTTTGATGAACATGGATGCTAAAGTGCTGCTTCGGGGCATCAAACTTACATGTTTCCTCTCAGAGGCCCTCAGTGCTTTGGCACTATAGAATATGAGTGTAGATCCAGACAGGCTGATCCAAAACCTGGTCCACGACGAGAGCTGCCAGACACCAAGAGTCCATTCAAAACTTTTCACATGGAAAACCGTGTCTAATAGCACAGAGAAGGCCGCACACCTTGGGCTTTCGCCCCTCCTTGAGCAGCGTTTTCCGTCGTACGGGTCCTTCAAAGGTCACACTTTTGGCCTCGCAGCATCTGTGGCAGGACACTGCAGCAGTGGCGCTGAGGAGGAAATCCATCACTATTATCATTGCACCACACGTGTCAAAGTCAAGGCCCGGGGGCCGGATCCGGCCCTCTGGGTAATTCTATCCGGCCCTCCAGATCATTTTATTATATTGTTGTTAATGGCCTGATGTTATCTTGTGCTTATTTTTAACTTGTATAATTTTGACAAAATATATTTTTATGGAGAGTAAAATATTGAAATTTATTTATAGTTTAAGTAGATTTATTCTGTAATAATATTCCTGCCTTTTTATTATTTCATATTTATGTTAAAAAGTTTTATATTTAAGTTTTAAAACCTTTTTTTAACGATTAACTTTCTAATTTGTTCCTCCTACTTTCTTTAGTAAGGCTACTCTCGAGAATATTTTAAAAGTTTCTGATCACCAGTATTCTTTTTCATGTCTACTTAGCAAAACTTGAAACAAATTAAGCATTCAAATAAAACATTTTCTAAAAGTCTCTTTAAATTGCTGAGAAAATTCACTCTTTCTTACCTGTAAAAGTAGCTTCGGTTTCGGGGGGACGGGCGAAGCGGAACCTTCCAATTCGGGCCCAGAGTGGCGTACATGCGGCCCCTGTTACACACACGTTAACATGGTCAGATTGTGTTGGGATAAATACAACATTTTTACTATATTCCATGTGGACACAATAATGTACAGGGTAATTAAGAAAATTAGAGCATGGAATATTTCATAAAAATTAATATATTAGCCCGATGGAGCCATTAACTGCATATGAGAACTGGACTGAATGACTACACCCATAGAAAATGGTTTAGTTTTAATTTTCAACCATATGAAGTCAAATTAGCCGCTTTTTTATAATGATATGGACGCCGCCATGTTGGAACCAGACATTGTCAGGAATCCGTGATTGGTCTGAGTCAACATTTCCATGCCAACCACTTTCACCAATTAGGAGTGAGCTTGTTGGAAAGCCACACCCCTACCACTTGAAAGCAGGCTCTGGATAATCTGTCAATCAAACATCTTGAGCGTTTTTACGTGAGATCACCTACTTTTATTTATTTTATTCACTGAAAAATGATAAAAATTAACAAGAACATGTTAAAAAAGTTTTTTTTCTGACAAATAATAGCTGTTTATTTCTTTTTGGAGCCACAGGTACTTAATGTTTGGAACACCAGGGCAGAGGGGCTACAAAATCCAGTTCTCTTATGCAGTCAATGAAAAAAAATGACTAAAAGCAACTGGAGGATGTTTGGATTAACAGTAAAACAGTTTAATTAATGATTATTTCCTCCAAATATCACAACTCTAACATCTTGTTGTAGTTAAACTGATTTCAAGCTGTCAAAAAGTAAATCTTATTTATATCAATATATAGAGACAATCAGAAATTCATTTAAAAAATGAAAACCTAGTGTAAAAGTGCATTTGTCGTTTTGATGTGCTATCAAAATCTACAATTCCAAAATCATGTGCCTCAGAAATTTCCCAGAATTCTATGCATTAAAGGTTTTAAAATGTTTTTTTTTTTTTTTTTTTTTTGCATCACACTTAAAATGATTGAGGTTGTGTCTGAATTATTTCACTACCTTCTACTCAGGACACTTTACAGTGAGTTTGTTGTTTTGCAAAGCTGTAAAAAATCTACATTTTCAAAATCCAGTGCCCAGAAGTCTCTGTGTGCATCGAGGATCACTAGCCTGGCGAATATATAGACCACAATGCATTGCAATTGAACGATTTTTTCATGTAAAATGTATTTTAAAACTTTTTAGTTGATTCATAAACAGTCTTCATAAAATGTTAATATTTATTAGGTTTCACTTGGGAAAATTTGGACAGAATTCAGAGTATTAATTTTTTTTTTAAGATAAATTATCTTGAACACTTAAAAATGCTCAAATGTGACGTATTTGGAATTTACTGTGTAATTTGATGCTGCAGGAAGACAATTTATTAAAAAGGAAAAGTCATGAACTTGGACTGACCTCTGGATTGTGGGTGAGAGCTCCTCCCCAAACGAGCTGGCACTGCTGCCTATCAAGAGAGGACAAACTGTGTGATTAGGATAAAAATGAACAATCTCACACTTTAATTAAAAGTATTTAGTCTGCCGGATCCGGCCCCTGGGCCTTGAGTTTGACACATTTGCTCTAAAGGAGTTCTACAGTTTCATTCAATATAACAAATGTTTCACAGTTTCGATGTGTCTCTTTTGTACTTTCTTTCGTCAATATTAATGATTACGTTCTAAAAGTGGTTAGGCCAAAAGCAGAAACAGATGCTAAAATAACACACGTTTTACCTCTCCAAATGATAAAGAGCATTTTTGCTGTCAAAGCTACTCACTCAATGACAGGCCGTTGGACACAGAGGTGGTGTATGGATCCCGTCTGGCTGGACTCTGAGACTCCAGGAAGCTGCCGTCCAGCAGGTGGCGCTCCTTGTCTATGGTGAAGGTGGCACTTCTGCTTTGTGACATGCCGTACTGACACATCATGCTGCAGACACACAAAAACAAATCTTTTATTTCTCCAGCACAACAAGGGTGCGTCAAAACAATGCTAACCGGTTCTTATGTGTGTGATGCAGCAGATACTTCAGATGCAGGACAGTGTGAATGACTAAAAGCTGTGAGTCACTTTAAAACGTTTTCTTTGAGTAACTAACCCTTTGGAACCCAAATCTCTGGTTTTGTGTCGTTTTGAATTTACCTCCATATTTGTTATTTGAAAGACTACCTGCTTGCTTACTTGGTATCATGTCAATCAGCACAACCTCTTTATTTTGTCATTTGTCCATGTTGTAATCAGATACCAGATATAAAAATCACCCAAAAAAATGAAAATTTCAGCAGGAAAAGAGGTGATTCATTTTGCTGTGGAACCCCTAAAAATGTTCAACAAACTTTGTCCTGGAATTCTGTTTTTTTCAGCTTTTTTGGGAGTTTTTTTTTCTAAAATTTTCCCTATTGAGTTAGTGGAAAAGAATAAAAAAATCTTCTGAAGACTAGTTGGGTCCATGTGTTCTCCTCGGCTGGAATCGTGTCTGCCTCCTCCTCTGTATTCAGTTTCCACAATTTTTAGACAATGCTGGTGCTTGTTTTAGAAAAATCCTGTCGCTCCCCATCCAAAAGAAAATAATGATTGGGTTCTTCCTTATTGGATTTTTTGATAACTCTGCAATGTTAGCCTCATTTACTGGATCACTTTTGTCCAGAAACTGTAAACAATTATTTTATTCTATCTTACATTCAACAAATTCTCAGTCACAGAATATTCAAATAAGGTTTATTTTAGATGTACTTTTATTAGTCGCTCTGCAGGATGCCCTCCAAAGGGTTAAACAGACTAGAAAGGGGCAGACAACAGTCTTTGGATCAGGAGATGACTCAGTTCTCTGACAATCAGGAAGTTTTTTTTGTCTGTGTGCTGATGCAACTTTTTACATTTCTTTTGATTTGTAAATAGGTGTAATTTCTTGTTTTAGTTTGAGCCAAATTTCACAATACAGCCCAAACTGAGACCGGACATCATTGAAATCTCTGAGAGCAAAGAGCAGTCGGTAGTCCTGAAGCTGACCGTTCCTTAGGAGGACAGGATGGAGGCGGAGGATAAAAGGAGGAGATGTCTGCCGCTGGAAGTGGACAGTGAGGGATTTTCAAGCTACTCCTTAAGTAAGGCTTGTGGCACACACTCGGCATAACGGGTGCCAACCGAAAAGAGCCATTAGCAACAACATGGAGGCAGCAGAGAAGAGTCCAGATGGACGAAAAGATGGGGGGGGGGGTTGGAAGCAGGCCGGAGCCGGATCAGCCTCAGTGGCCTGGATCCCATCCAGGACTCCAGGAAAGAACACTGATGATGTATCCGAGGTGGAGCATCAGTGGACGTCTCTGTAACCGTGTTATCAGTTTAGTTTATGATACGTGGGATTTTTTTTCCTGGCACGCTCACGTCGTCCTCATCACTGTGTGATTTTATGAGCGTGAATGTAGTCGCCAGCAGCACACACTTTCAGATAAAATACAGCTCATGAACATTCCAGCACTGATTTTGATTAAATTCCACCAGAATCTGCATCTAAAGTCTACTTTCTTCCCTTAAAGTTCCATTCTAATTATATTTTTAGCTATTTTTATAAATGTCTTATGTTAACTATCATGCAGTTTTTAGCCAAATTCAAAAAACTTAAGGCAGGACTGGAAGTAAGCCTCTGCTGATGTCCCATCATCTCTTTGTTTACACTTACAGCTCCTCACAACCACAAGCTAACATTAGCGGTGCAACAAAAATGGGGAAGAATATTGGAGCTATCCAGCCGTACAGTTCTGATTCAGATTCCAGCTCAGATGAGGAAAACTACGTCGGACATGGATCTATACGTCTGCAAGTGGAGGATTCAGAAGGAGGGAGACTTTAGCCCATCCACCGCACATGAAGAGTCACAACTGACAGCTTTGACAAACCAACACAATTAAAATAAATAATACTCATAAATATTTGTTTACACATGCCTCCACCATGAGAAAAAGGCTACTAAAACGAGTTAAAAACTCCAAAAACACAACTTTCATTGGAGTGGGTCTTAAATATAAAAAACTGGCTCTTGTTCCTCCTGACCAAAAAAAAACATCTTTAATTCTATCTTTTTAATTCTTTTCTGGGTTCTTATTTAAAAGCTGTTTTGTCTTTGTGTGTGTTTTTTGTTTTGACTACCCATTTTAGAAGTCAACTAAAGAGAAACATAGTGTTCTGTCAAAGAGAAAAGAATGTCAGATTTTCAGCTCAATGCATAGTTTACATATTTTGAAATAACTTGTTAAAAGAGATTTAAAAACAGAATTTGCATCGACTCATCTGAAAAAACAAACTGCTGGACGGAAATCTTAGCATAGCCACTCAGTTTTAAGATATTAGTTATTTTATTTATACATTTGGGTTTAACATTTTTAATTCCGTTTCGGTTTTCAAATTATTTTTAGCTGCCAGCATGAGAATTATTCTGGGAATAATTTTGCTAACATGTAAAGTTTTAGGGGAGATCTGCTTTTTAAAAATATCAACTATTATATAGAAAAAAACTGACAAAGAAGATTCTGGTCAATCTCTGAGACGAGATGTTTTTTTTATACCATGTTGAATTAATTTTAGACTAAAGCTTTTTTGGGTTCCTCTTCTTTTCCCCTTCATCATCATCATCGTCAAGTTACTCATTACCTCAGTGTTTCCACTGATCATCAGTTTTTGACTCCTCACCACTTGAGCTCCACTCCAAATTTAGTTTGTGACTTTTTAGTTCAACTCCTCTTTTTCCTGTTGGTTTTATTGATATTTAAGTCTCTCTCAGCCCACATGCCCTTCAAAAGTTCTCCAAACATTTGGACTCACTTGTTTCCCAAACTGTGACTCTTCCTGTGATGAGCCGGTGGAGGCGTGGGGATGTGCAGCTCCATAGACGCCTCTGGACAGGTAGGTCGGCGGTTGTACCGTAAAGTAGCAGAGACCTCAGAGAGATCTGAAACAAAGGAAGCGCCATCGTTACAGCCTAATCCGAGTTAAATACATGCTGCTGTGAAAACGAGCAGGTCAGAAAAAGTTGACTTTTTTTTTTTAAGTCACAACTGTCCTCACAAGTGGATACGGGCTGTCTGTGGACAAAAAATGGTCAAATACAGGAAATATCAAGGTCGTAGACCACTGGGTGAGCCTGTAGAGTGAAAATGTTCATGCACCTGCAGTCTTTACATCTTACTAACAGTGCGGCATAAGGGCATCAGACAAAAGCATCCCCCGTATGTCATAAATGTGTTTGTTTGTTAAGGATCCCAATTAGCCAATGGACATGCCAGCAGCCATTCTTCCTGGGGTCCCACTTTCTTAAAGCCACAAATGCATTATTCTGTATAAACAAACAGATATACGTGTACATGTATTAGTGCTGCAGTTATTTTAATAGTCGACTAATCAGACCATACACAGAGTGGATGCAAAACACACATCTTAACCATCATTAGCTTTAAACTAACGGAAAATTATGAAAACGGTGATAATGCTACTGTGAATGCTGTAGGCTAAATTTGGTCGCTGAACATGCTGAAATTGATAGCTGAAATAGCTGAAGCTGATGGCTGAAATCGCTGAAGCTGATGGCCAGCTAAAATACTAGCTAAATACCAAATTAGCCTAAAAAACACACAAAAAAAGGCCAAAGTAAGCTAAAACAGCTAGCATGGTGCTGAAATACAATCTAAACTCCAAAATAGCCTAAAAAAAAGAAAAGACTAAGTTAGCTAAAATAGCTAGCAGGGTGCTGAAATATTAGCTACATTCCAAAATAGTCTAAAAACTAACAAAAAAAGCCTAAGTTAGGCAAAGCAGCTAGCATGTAGCTGAAAAAATAGCTAAACTCCAAAATAGTCCAAAAAACAAAAACATTAATAAATGTCAAAACAGTCCAAAAAGCTCGAACAAAGCCATTATAACTTTCAACTGTACTACACTCTGACTCCATATTATATAAATTACATATTATATAATTTTACTAATTAAAATTACAAAAATTATATAAATTACAAATTACTATATAAAATCTCAGGTCTTTTATTGGTAATAATATTATGAATTAAACTAATCAAAAGGTACTTAAATGAATAATAAATGAATTTAAAGCACTAAATGGATCCTGAGCTCAGCTGTCAGTGTAGCTCACTGCCCTCCTGAGGGATGTCAGATGAGTTAAAGCTAAGACAAGAATCCAGGTGTGAAACCATGATGTCAGTACGACTTTATACAACTAACTTACCCGCCAGGTCTTCTTTGGAGGATGCAATGCGTGGGGACCTTTTGCCAGGTTCAATCTTTAGGGATAATCTGTGAAAAAATAAAAAGATTTATTTTTAAAATCCCTTAAGAATTACCTTTCGTTCAAAACGGCAAAATAATCCAATTTTAACTGGTGTTTGTTTTGTTCACCTCCAAGAAACCAATAGTAAATACAAAAGAAACACTTCATTCCTTTAAATATGATAATTCAGATTCATTTTTATTATTTTTTTTCCGGTTCTGGGTCGTGTGTTTCAAGATCTTTTTCTTAATTAAATTTAATTCAATATTTTTACTAACTTGAAGTTGTCATCCTCTACAAACTTCTGAAGTTCCTCGATGTAGCGAACCGACATCAGATACTTCTGGACGTGAGGCAAGGTTATCAGGTGATCTGCAGGAAGATGAGACGTAACAGTTTCATAAACATATTCGTTTAATCCGTCTATCCATTTTCCACACAATCACACACTCACAGACACACCTAGAAACACTTTAGGGTCATCAATCAGCCTATGAAGCAGAAAGGTCCTAGCTAGGGTTTGAACCAGAACCTTTCCACTGCACCACCATGCATCCTTCCGTTCATTTTGCTCAAATAAAAGAATTAGTGTCTTTTTCTGATCTTTGTGATGTTAAAAATGTGATATTGACCCTGGAATGATAGAGGGGCCCATCATCATATCTCACCATAGTTACATGACATCTGCAGGTCGGAGATGACTCTGAGGAGGTTGTTCATCTGATTGGTCCGCTGCTCTGTCTCCATCATGCTGCCTGACGCAGGGTAGGCGGAGTCAATGTAGATCATATCAAACAGGTAGATCCCTGTATAAACAAAAACCCTCATAGTATCAACTTTATCCTACAGAATTATTGAACAGTTGCCATAGCTACATGGTCATATTTTTAACAAAATCACAGATATTTGTTTTCATGCAACACCAAAACCAGAATGTTCACTTGGTGACGTCATCGGGAGACACAAAATAAGCTTTCATAGTTATGCAGATGATACTCAACTATATGTCAGCCCACTACATTGATCTGTGTGTGTAGGTGTGTCACTTTGGTTTGTGTGTTTATTTCCATCTCTATAGTCTGTTTAGATACTAAAATATAATCGCATTTGTCAATAACGGTATTTTATTGTGAAAAATATGACATATTTTGAAAATTGACCGGATTTTCTGGTGTGTCTTGACGTAACTTCCTGCCAGGTTCGACGCAGATCACTTGCAGTGATCGCAAATAATAGACGACCGACATGATCGCTGCACGGCACAAGTCGGTCGCGGAGGACGGCGGCATTTCACGTCTGGTGTGAACTACACTGTAGGTCACGTGTCAAAGTCGAGGCCCTGGGGCCGGATCTGGCCCTCCGGGGGATATATCCGGCCCTCCAGATCATTTTTAAATGATATGTTATGTATGTATTGTGATCTGATTGCTTGAAATAAACAATTTCATTCATTCATTCATTTTATTTTATTGTTATTAATGGCCTGATGTTATCTTGCGCTCATTTCTAACTTGTATAGTTTTGACAAAATATATATTTTTATGGAGAGTTGAAAGTTAATTAATGTATACATTTTGTTATTCATAATTATGCTAAAATATTACGGTTTTAAAATTTTTTAATTGGCATTCTGCTAGCTTTTTGGACCATTCCGCGTCCGGTGTAAACCCGGAGTAAGACTGCTTTCTATCATCTCTGCGAAATTTCCACAGTTAGACCTTTTCTTTCAAGAGCCAAAGCTGAAATCTTAATTCATGCTTTTATAGCATCAAGATTAGACTACGGTATTTCTGGTCTTTCTGGTCTACAGAAAAATGTAGTTAATTGACTGTAGCTGGTCCAGAATGCGGTTTCACGCCTTTTGACTAAAACCAGAGAGAGGGAGTACATTACACAGATTTGAAAGTCCCTGCACTGGCACCCAGTCAGCTTTAGGATAGATGTGCAGCTCTTTGAAACATATTTTTAATATGAAAAGTGCTTAATAAATATTTGTTTTTAAAATGTAGTTGCCCCCTTTTTTTAAGCAAATGTCCTAAATGTTCAGTTTTGTCAAATTGTCTTGTTCCACACATCTGCTGTAACTCTAACCCACTGATTCCCTGTTGCTCTACCAGACATCCAGCTGAATGATCAGAAGCTCCAAATTTTGGCTTATTTATCCAATTAATCCCCTTTGATGATAATAATAGTTCGTTTAATTTATTATTTATTTATTTATTTTACTCTTCATTCAGAGCTACTCTTGAACCTGTTTGGAAAGCTCCTGCTTGATAGATGCAGCTGTAAGTCAAAATTGACTTTTTTTTGGAGTACACCTGACAAACGAAAAGCTTACCAAGGTAAGGTATGCAGGGCACCATCTTCAGGGAGCAGATGTATTCTCGCATGCGGATGTAGTTCTCTTCCTTTGAGGTCAAGTAATTCAGCTTCTCATATGTGGCTTTGTCTTTCCGGCTGATCAACTGTAGAAAAATATATGAAATAAAGGATCCATCATTCACAAACAGCTGAGAGTCAAATTAAAATGGTGTGTTTTTGCAAAAAGTATTCATTTGCCTTTCGAGTAAAGTACACTGCATTGCAACAGACATTATAAGACTGTAGCATTTACATGAAGTTTACATAATATTTAAAAACAAGGAAGTTTTGTATGAAAGAATTCCCCAGGTTACTTCAAAGTCCTCCAACAGATACCTGGAGATGGTCTATGGAATAAAAACAAGTTTTTTGATTTAAAGATACTTGGAAGTTTTGAATAAAGACTAGTAAAACATTTTTAAAAATTGGTTTGTTTGTGCTGCTTTTGTCACATTTTTGCCCGTTTTTAAAATATGCAAAAAAAATGAATCAACAGAGCAGAGGAACAAAAAAATCCCTTCATTTATGGCTACGGAAATAGAAAAATTTGATGTTGTATGATCATTCAATTATGAGGATTACGTGATATGAAACATTGGATAATTTATTAATAAAGAGACTACGCTATAATAATCAATAAATACATGAAGATTTTAATGCTACTAAAATACAGTTGGAGGAAAATCTCAGTGTTACATAAAAACAGACATAAATGTCACTGCTGACGTTCCTGCTCCAGTTCAGATCAGTCATTCCCTATTTGTTCTTTTCCTGTAGCAGTGTTTGTGCGCATAAATATGTCATGACATTTTAAATCTGGATCTGGCCTCTATATAAGAACCTGAATGTGCAGAGAGCATAATAAAGCATCTAATGACACAGATTTTAGGGAGACAGAGACGGAAACTTTCTGCAGAAGAGTCTTTCTTATGTAATGAATAAAATCCTCAATACAAATATTAAAAGACAAAAAGATAAAAATTTACAGTACTTAACTATATATACTTAGTATATCGAAATGCTCAAAAAAAGAGTATGGAGATGTCACTAAACACATTTTAATATAATAAAGATTCTTTATTTGCATTCAAACCTTATTTTTTTAGAAATTAATTCATTTTTATTCAAAGATTTATCTAAATCCAGGGCTAACAAACTGAGCCACCACACATAAATAAGTAACAGGTTTGTAGATTTGATTAATGTATTTTTAGCTAAGTTGTTTTTTTTTGTTTTTTTTGTTTAGATGTTCAAATGATGGTAAAATGTTGAATCTACCACCAGACTAGAGTAAACTTAAAGCACATATTTTTAACTTCTGTTGCACAAAAATGTGGCAAATTTCTTAGGCCTACATGTAAAGATGTTTAATTGATTCTATACCAATGTTGTCATGTTTATATTCAATAGTAAAAGAATGACGGTGCACTAAAGTCCTAATAATAGAAGAACATTGTTTTGACTTTCTTTCTTTTTTAATGTGACTAAATCAGCAGGAGAGTCTTTAAATTGCACAGAGTATTTTATTTTGAAAGGAACTCGTATCTGCTGCTCTCAAAAGTAAAAGATTAAAAGCTACATTTTATGAATGAAAAGCTAAATGACACAAAAACATACATAAAGTGTATTTTTCCATACAGTTGGTGGTGGGACTATGTGGCTGTTGCTGGATTTTGGTCCGTTAAGTATCGGACCAAATGGCTCTTTAAGCATTTAAAAGTTGAAAAAAAAAAAATCTTCAAAATGTTCAAACGGTGAAGAGAGCTGCTGTCTTACCGCCCAGGTTTTGTCCAGTCTAAAGATGGGTGCACTCTGCAGAGCAGAAACGATCGACACCAGAGAATGAAGATTGTTCAACTCCAACAGTTTCTGCAAGAAAACACAACAGCAAAAACAACCGTTAATGCTGCTCTGTCACAGTCTACATTCATAAATCCTGTTAATTGAACACTTGAAATTATTTCCATCTATGGAAAATTAAAAAAAATAAAAATTAAAAAAAAATCACATATGTTTTTGCTTTTAAATAGATGCTAAGCTAAGGTACACAGAAGAGGTTTGATCCATGTTCTCAATGGGTTCTGTTCGAGAGGTGAGACCCACAACACTGAATTCTGTGTCCCCATGCTGATGGGAGTACCTCAGGGATCAGCTCTGAGCCCCTTCCTGTTTGCAGTGGTGATGGACAGGCTGACAGATGAGGTTAGGCAGGAATCTATGGACTATGATGTTTGCAGATGATATTGTGATTTCTAAACAGGAAGTACCTGTTGGTTCAGAGAAGCTAAAATCCCATAGACTTCTATAGAGAAATAAACAGCTACTACTCAGTCATTCTATTACTCAGAATAGCCATTCTTGCTCTGACACCTTTTTTAAAACATATTCTTGATAATATTAATATTTTTCTTTATCGCAAATTATTATAGTTATAAACTGACCAATCAGATGCCTCAGTAAAAGCATGTCGCTTTCAGTCGTAGGGGTGTGGACTTCCAACAAGCTCACTCCTGATTGGCGACAGTGGTTGCCATAGAAATGTAACTCAGATCGACTTGGACCAATCACTGCTGCCTGGCTCCAACATGGCGACGTCTGCTTAGCTGAAAAATGATGATTGAAGGCATTTTCTATGGGTGAGACCACACCCGCTCAGTCCAGTTCCCTTATACAGTCAATATCCGCAACTCATGCGAGGACTGCGTCATAAATAGGCATCAAGGGGTTCAAATAATAACGATTAAGTCTGTAAATAAAATCAACTTTATATCATGTAGGGATATCTTGAAGTATTGTGGTTTCTGGAGCAGGTAACTTCTGTTTCCTGATACTTGTTTGTTCCAGGTGATTCATTTTCTCATTTCACATACAGTTGTTGCACAGCAGCTGCAGCAGCAGCACACATTTGAAAAGCTTTGGACATAAACTAAATATTAAAGCTTTTATAATCACTCGTGGCAAGGGTAGAATAAAAGTAAAATCTGGGAATCCTGGAAGAAAATAGATCCGTTGTTGCTATGACACCTGACAGTGTAAAGCGCTGATGGGATTCTGCGCATCCCCAAGCCAGATCGAAATAAAGCACATTTCTAATCATACTAGGATCATAGTGAACACACAACACTGGTTCTTGATTTAATTTGTTCTGTAATTATCAAAAAAGCTGATTGTTCATTCCACACTTCCATTTGGATGCTTAGTAAAGGCTGAATAACAGTCAGGTTTGTGTCTCAGCATCACCAAATTGTTGTGTTGTCGCTCTGACCTGCTGACCCAGATGATGTAACATGTTCTTCCTCCTTAAGGAGGAACAAATCTGCCCACACTTTAGCAAGAACGACAAAAATAAAACACCCTGTGTGTACAGTGTGTGGAGTTCTGTTCCTTTAACTCACCTTAGCTATTTTGATAAAATGGCTCAGTATTTCCGCTCGGATTTTCAGCGTTTGGACCGTTAAGATTTCTCTCACCAGCCAAAAGCTCACCTGGAACAAGGAGGAGAAAAAGACAAACGACATCAGGATGAAGTGCACTTCTACTCCTTTTCTATGCAACTTATTTGACCAGAAAAAGCACAGTGTGGTGAAATATTGGAGAATAATAGGCAGCAGGTGGTCTGAATCTAGAAAAATGACCAAAGCTTAAGGACCCACTCAGAGGAAATTTGTGTTTTTAACATGTTCTTGTGGTATTTTTCTCATGATGGAGGATATATATGAGGAAAATTAAGCTTAAAGTTGCTTTTTTAGTATTTTTTAATTCAAATCGTGAGGAAAAATGCAGTTTAAAAAATCTTGGAGCTGTGATGTAGAAGCTACAATTGGCAGGTCCCAAGCTCCCTGCTCTGCTCCACTCTGATGCATCCACTTATAGACAAATAAATGTCTTTGTTTTCCTGGTCTGAGGTGGTACATGGAGCTAATAGCTGAAAACGCTGAAGCTGAAAGCTGGCTAAAATATTAGCTAAATGCCAAATTAGCTTAAAAAACTGAAAAAGTGTAATTTTGCCAAAATAGCTAGCATGCAGCTGAAATAGCTAAAATCTAAAACGACCTAAAAAAC
>NW_023416943.1:50837-83041 GCF_002922805.2 Oryzias melastigma | reverse complement strand
TCATTCCACACTTCCATTTGGATGCTTAGTAAAGGCTGAATAACAGTCAGGTTTGTGTCTCAGCGTCACCAAATTGTTGTGTTGTTGCTCTGACCTGCTGACCCAGATGATGTAACATGTTCTTCCTCCTTAAGGAGGAACAAATCTGCCCACACTTTAGCAAGAACGACAGAAATATAAAACACCCTGTGTGTACAGTGTGTGGAGTTCTGTTCCTTTAACTCACCTTAGCTATTTTGATAAAATGGCTCAGTATTTCCGCTCGGATTTTCAGCGTTTGGACCGTTAAGATTTCTCTCACCAGCCAAAAGCTCACCTGGAACAAGGAGGAGAAAAAGACAAACGACATCAGGATGAAGTGCACTTCTACTCCTTTTCTATGCAACGTATTTGACCAGAAAAAGCACAGTGTGGTGAAATGTTGGAGAATAATAGGCAGCAGGTGGTCTGAATCTAGAAAAATGACCAAAGCTTAAGGACCCACTCAGAGGAAATGTGTGTTTTTGGTGTTTTTAACATGTTCTTGTGGTATTTTTGTCACGATGGAGGACATATATGAGGAAAATTAAGCTTAAAGTTGTTTTTTTTAGTATTTTTTTATTATTTTATTTTTAGGGCTTTTTCTCCTTTTTACTAACAAATATAAACATGACGACATTGTGTAGAATCTCATTTTTTAAATACATCTTTATGTGCTTTATTGTCATTCTAATAATAATCCACTCTTACCATTATTTTTCTCATTTATCTGACATGTTAAAATTCAAAATATAAATAAAATAACTTGATTAACTAATAGAAATTACCTTAAACTTTTTATTTTCTGAAATTGTTAGCACTTTCATTTAAAGCCAAAGAGCCACAATGGAGGGACGAAGGAGGATCAGGATGTTGCAGACCCCTGATACAGGGCAATCAAAATTAATAGATTACTTTAAAGGTTTTTGTATGACAAAAATTTATTTAGATTAATCAAACGCTCAGAGTTTACTGCTGAGTACATGACTAATAACAAATGAAACTAAAGTCTTTCAAAAGTCTGTTGAAGTGTATTCGATTCAGGAGCTTCTAGAAAGCTCTAATCAGATCACAAAATGAGTCAGGCTTTAGAGACAGGACATTTTCATGGCTTCTCAACCCTCCCCTTTGTCTGGATTCCTTCTAGAACACAGATGGCAAACGCAGCTCTTTGCAAACTGAGAAAGAAACAAGGTCAAGCTCCTCGCTCTGACAGCAACCACATCCGCTGCTGCCTCTTTCTCTGCTGGGCTTTTGGGCTGCAGGAAGAAAGTGCCAAAGCTAACCATCCGTTTCTTGAGTGACAAGCTTTTACTCAAACCCAGATTAGGCCTGAAAATGCAGCCGCTTTGGCTGCTCTCTGCATAATCTACTGGTTCTCCCAAGCCTCCCGTCTCTCCTGCAGCAGAGGAGGAGCAGGTTTTCCATTTGAGCAAATAGCTGCACCCTCATAGAAACGCGGTGCATAGATGGCCTGAAGCATTCATGACAGCTGCACCTGAAGCATTTTAGACAACAAATGTCAGCAATCTCAACTGCTTCCACTGTTCTCTGGAATGTTCTGGAATAGGTCAAACTTTTACCTAAATAAATCTCTTTACATTTCTGAACAAGTCAGAATAAACTCCTTGATTTCAGCTCAAAGTGCTAGAAGAAACCCGTTTACTAAAACTCCAATAACACACATATCAAAAGCAGTATCTACCACTTCCCTTTAATGATAACGATTTGAAGCAGAAGAAAAGAACTGATGCTTGCTACACAAACCCTGAGCACTGTACCTGATTGAAGCGGCGTGTAAATGCAACCACATTTGGAGCCAACCTGTGCTTCTCCTTTCCATTCCATCCACAGCTTGCAAGCTCCTGTCAAGGGACAAAAACACACATCAGAAAACACACACACTTCAATCTGATCTGATACAAGAGACACTTTAGTGAGAACAGTTTGTGTGGACTGTGGGGTCTTAAGGTTATTTAGTATTAATGGTTGCAAAATTGCAACAAATATTTAGAAAAAGGACTAACTATGTAGAAAATTGTGTTTTAGTTTGTTTTTTAACACATTCTTGTGGCTTAAAACTGTATTTCTGAGTATTTTGTTATTCAAATTGTGGGGAATGAGAAACAAAATGAAAAAAGCTTTCAATTGTGATAGATTGATGTAGAATTGTGAAGCTAGCAGGAGAGCAGGTAATCAGATGGAGGTTCTGATGACTTCCTGCTGCTCTGCAGAAACTATGCTTCAAAATGTGACACGGGTTTCTTAATGTTTGCTAAAATCTAATTAAATGGGACGCTTTTACAGTGACTGGAAATATTTCTGCCATAGCAGCACATATTACTTCCACCTTTAATAGTCTGTCTTACCTCTGGTTGAATAGCTTTAAAAACTGGAGCATCCATCAGAGTAATTTGGCTCTGAAATAAATAAAAAAATGATAGATAGTAAATATGTTTAAAGAACTGTACATGAAAAAACAAAACTAAGTAACATTGAAATTATAAAATGATGACTCATCATTGGTTCTATAGAAATGTGAGTTAAAAAACAAACAAACAAAAAATATACTTTTGAGTCATTATGGTACATTTTAGAATAAAAAAAACATACATTTTTCTTTTAAAAAAACTGTAAAACAGGTTCTAGTACGAAAAAATAATTAGATAATATTACTAATTATTCAGGGAAGTACAAATGTCCAATGAATATTTTTAGAATTTTATAAAATTAATAAAATGTAGTCATAAATTAAAAAAAATAGTGTATTTATGTATGAAAAAATAGTTTGAAGTGATTATGTGTTTGATGCTATTATTTTTAATTTACTATTTATAAATTGTTCCAGAGCTCAAAAGAAAATCCACAGTTATAAAAGAGGGGAAGTACATACAGTTACTACAATATTTGAACATTTCTCTATGCACGTAATAGTTGGATAAACATAATGTACGAATTTTTTCTATATATTTATTTGATTTTATTCTTAATACAATTTTTGTTTTGTGATAACCATGCTTAAATAAATATGTTTTTAAACATACTTTCTAAGTGACAGATTTCAAAGGATTCCTGTGTAGGTTTTCACAAGGTTCGCACCGTTTCTGCTATTTTGGTCCATTCTTCCTTGCAGATCTCCTCAGGAGCTGTGATGTTTTGAGCCTGTTGCTGGAAAACATGAACTACTGACTCCATCCTCAGTTTCTCTATTGGATCGAGGACCAGAGAATGGCTAGAACACTCCAGAACCTTCAAATGCTTTCTATGGAGCCGCTCCTGTGTTGCCATGGCGATTTCTTTTGGGATCATTGTCATGCTGGAAGATCCAGTCATGTTTCCCCCTCAGGGGTTTGTCCAAAACCTCTCCATTCATGGACTCATCCATCCTTCTTTTCAAACGGATTACTTTATAGAAAAACATCTACAAATCATGATGCTTCCACCCCCATGCTTCAGAGTAAATATTGTGTTCTTGGGATGCAGCGTAGGAAGAACCTTTGTTGCTGTGCTTCCAGCTCTTCAGGCCATTAACTAGTTCCTCCGTATAGTTCTGGCATGTTCCTCGTTGTTCTGTAGATCACTTGTCCTCTACCAGGTGAGATCTTTCATGAAGCTCCAGGTGGAGTGAGACTGTCAGTGATCTTGTATTTCTTCCATTTTCTAATAATTGCTCCAACAGTTAATCTTTTCTCATTAAGCAACTATTTATCATTGATTGGTTCATCCCAGTCAAGTTCTTGTTCCTGGTGTCCTGCGACAACTCTTTGGTCTTGGTGGAGAGGTTACAGTCTGACTGTTTATCCAGATAGTCAGCTCAAACAGGTGATATTAATACAGGTAACCAGAGGAGGATAGAAGAGATTCTTAGTGAAGAAGTTACACGTCTTGTTTGTTTGTAGGAGATAAATACTTAACTTTCTCCATCATTATATAAATAAATAAGTTCTTTAAAAATAACAATTGTGATCTCCTGGATTCTTTCCTTACATTCTGTCTCTCACTCTTTACGTTTATCAATAATGAACTTTACAGACCAAACTCGTCTTTATGTGAAGCAACTTGCAGAATTCAATGACTAAAAAAATAATTTTTTGCACCACTGTATTATAAATACTTATTTTTTTCTTTCAGATGGGTTAACTTTTTCTATGTACAACTTCCTTTGGTGGTCATTTTAGTTGTTTTTTTATCATTTACACAGTTTTTTTTTAACTATCGTAAAACGCTAAACCTCACATTTAGAAAGAAGACATTTATTTTTCTCTAAACAAAATCCTCAGGTTGTGAGTGGTGTATAAGTTTGAGAACTTTATTGAAATTAGGTTTTGCTTTTTATAAAGATTGGGGTGTGTAGTAAAATTAATTTACATTCACACTTTTACTATAAGTTCCAAATTTTGCGTAAAAAAAACCTGAAACTGTATTTTTGTTATTTTAAACCAAATTTTTTCAGGGGGAAAAAAATCAAAAATATGGTAAAGGAGCATAAATAAGGACTGGGTGCAAATATTTAACTAATGTAGCATAAGAAATGACTTTATACTCACTGCAAACTCCTCAGGTGTCACCTTAAGCACGTCGAAGACGACTGCATCGTAGCTCTTAGCGCAGTCCACATAAGGTCCATCCAAGGAGCATGAACTGCTGCTTGCCTGACAGACAAACATCACAGCAACTTTCAACAGACTGAACATGGCTTAGTATTAACTACAAAGTCAGAAGAATATTTGTCCAGTTTAGATGTTACTGGTGGAGTGGAGTTCGTACCTCTGAGGTGACTGAGTTGATGCTGGTGCCATCCAAAAGCCCGTTTCTGCGATACATGCTCACAAAGGCACTGGTGGACTGCACAGGTCGGGGCTACAGAGGCCTTCAGCTTGGGGCACAAATGACTTCCACTCCATGCCTGCAGACAGAGGAAACACCTGGTTAAATGTTGGAGTACTTCAGCAGGTTTTCTACACTGAACATCATTTCAAGTATCTTGGAGTTCATTTGGATCACAAACTGGGTTCTGTAGGTCTTATATTCCAGCTGCTTACAGTGCATTTTTAAATAAGAATATATTTTAGGAGTTTTTACAATGTCTTTTAGAAGCATTTATTTTATTTTCATCTTTGATTTACTGTGTTTCAGTGTATGATGGGAACCAGAAAACCAAATTCCTCCCGATGGGGATAAATAAAGTATCATATCTATCTAATGGTGGGCAATATGGCGAAATGTATCATGTGGGCCATAGAAAAATGTCTATCGTGCCATTTCTCTTCTATCGTTTTTAATTGTTTATTTTTATTGCTGAATTTTTTGTGCAAAAATGTGTTTTTGCACAAAAACTAGTGCTTCCACAAATTATTATTTTAATTGTCGACAAATAACCGATGATTTTTTCAGATTAGTCGACTAATCGAGTCATCCACGAACTGGATTTAAAGCACACATCTGCATTAGTTTTAAACTAACTAAAAATAATATGTATAGCATTACTTGTGATAATGCTGTAAGATGAATTTGGCTGCTGATAATGCTAGTGCTGATAGCTGAAGATGCTGAAATTAATAGTTAAAAAGGCTGAAGTTAATAGCTGAAAACACTTAAGCTGATAGCTAGCTAAAATATGAATCAATCTCCAAATTAGCCTAAAAACTGAAAAAAAGCCTAAGTTAGCCAAAATAGCTAGCTTGCAGCTGAAACATTAGCTAAACTCTTAATTAGCCTAAATATGTCAAAATAGCCAGCATGTAGCTGAAATGTTACCTAAACTCCAAAATAGATTAAAAACAAAAAAGCCTAAATTAGCCAAAACAGCCAACATGCATCTATAATATTAGCTAAACTCCTAACTAGCCTAAAAAGCTGAAAAAATAATAAATTTTCCAAAATAGCTAGCATGCAGCTGAAATATTAGACAAACTCCAAAAAAAGTCTAAAAAAAACCTTCATAAATCCCAAAATAGTCCATAAAGCTAGCATAATGCCAGAATAACCTTTATTACACTCTGACTCCATATAATATAAAGTAACAACTAATCGACTATTTTAATAGTCAATTAGTCGACTAATTCCCCTATTTCCTACTAAAATTGAAACTTTTCTGCATACAAATCTTTCTCTTTTATACTTATTCAGTTACGCTTTGCTTGAAAAAATAAAGTCAGAGAAAAGTAAGTAATTTTTTTTCAGAGAATAACTGAAAATATACTTTATTGAGATATATGTCATTAATGTGATATCAAATAATCTATATCATTATATACGATTCTTCCCATATCACCCAGCAATATATCTGCCACACTGATATTTTAAGTCGAGAGAATGATTTGAGTTTGAAATGATCTGACATGAGCTGGACACAGAGGCATTATGGGTAGGGAAAGGGCTATAGATCACTGCTGAGCTCTAACACAGAGATAAAGGGTTGCATCCGTTTTTAGCTATAAAGCTGCAAAACGTCTGTCAATTTGAACAATTTGAAATATATAGATCTACAACAGATTGATAGACTAAATGTTTTCTTTTTTAACTAGAATAGTGAAGTATTTCATGTATGTTTGGATACACACGTCTACTATATTTAATATTTATATCAACAAGGTCCAGTAAATAGGTTATTACACACTGACTGATGTCAATTGTTTTATTCCATTGATAATTGTAATTTACAGCATCATTTGAGTGAGACAGTTCAGTGTCACGCTGTAATCAGCTGATTATTTCTGAACTGAGTCAGTCTGGATCAGCATCCACACAGCAACAATGGGGAAGAGCGAGCTTGACAGTTGTTCACAAAGCGATCCGTGGCGGCCCACGCGAGCGGAGCGCGACACAAAAGTCACGGCTCAAGTGGCGGTCTGTGCACAGACGGCTGTATCCAAACACATTTGTGGAAAGTGATACGATAGAACACAATGTGGTTGGAGAAAAAAAAAGAGCACAGTCAACAGCTCTGAGGGGGATTTTGAATTGTGTCACTGGAGCCAGAACATTAGGACAAACCCAGAGGCCGAATCAAGGTCAGGACCTCCTGTCAGGAGGTTTTAGAGCCATTCACACAGACAGAGAGCTTCCATGCACACTGCATGTTTGCAGTGAATCATGTAAAGGGGAGACCCAGGTATTTATCGATCTATTTGGTTTAAATAGTCTAAAACGGGGGTGTCAAACTCAATCGCACAAGGGGCCAAAATCCAAAACACACCTTAGGTCACGAGCCGAACAGGATAAACATTTATTAAACACTCTAAAACAAAATCTTTAAAACCATAATTCTTTAATATAATTATGAACTAGATATATAGCATTAACTGTGATTATTTTAGTGCAAATGCTGTAAGCTGAATTTGGCCACTGAAGATGCTAGTGCTGATAGCTGAAGATGCTAAAGCTGAAAGCCAGCTAAAATATTAGATAAATGCCAAATTAGCCTTGAAAAATAATTACCCAAAACAGCTAGCATGGAGCTGAAATAATAGCAAAGAGTTGAAGCTGAAATATTGGCTTAGCTCCAAAACAGCCTAAATAAAACTTTAGAAACTTAATTTAGCAAAAAAACAGTTAGCGTGTAAATATACGCTTAACTCAAAAATAGCCTAAAAAAACGTAAAAAAAAAAACCCCAAAAAACTTAGATTAGCCAAAACAGCTAGCATGTAGCTAAAAAAAAAATAGCTAAGCTTATAGGTTTTTAAGAGATTTGACTAGTTTAAATTAAGAAAAATAACTAAGATCCTATGAAGACCCCATATTGAGAATTCCCTCACAGTGCAGCAGCACTACTGAAGCTGCGTTTTTACAGGTTTAAGGAGCCTCCCACATTCTAAACACATCCCTGGACTCTTCCAGTCTCAGCCAGAGCCGCTGCAGCTCTAGAACATCTCAGTGTCACCTTCAGGCATCACAAGGGTGTCATTATTCAGAAGGATTTCGTCCTTAAACCCAATCTGTCTCTTTAAACATAGAACGGACCATCGATCCTCTTCAACTAGAGGACAAAAAAAGCACCATTTTCTAAGTAAAATGTATTTGTTTTTATTCGTCTCTTTCTGGTCTTCTCAGATCAAAGTCACAGCAGACCATCCCCCTTAGTCAGTCGGATTCTGATGGAGGTTTCTTCCTGATCTTCCATTTAAAGAGTTTTTCTCCCCACTGTCGCTTTTCCTTGTTCAGCACAAGGATTACACCAAAAACCTTTTGATGTAATCTGTCATTGAGAAGCCATTACTACGGCTAAAATAATCCGGTTTTAGAGTAATTATCTGGATTATAATTAATAAAGCTTTGAGTGAGTTTTTTTCTTTTTTTTTTTGGTGGCACTCTGAGTCAATAGTGTGAGCGAGATCTTTATAAAAAAAAATAATCGAATGTGTGTGAATTGTTAAATGCTTCAACCAGTGTTTTCTAGATGATGGTTATAGTAGCTCTACTATCCACAAACGTAGACTAATAGAAGTCTGGGGTTTTACACCATTTACATATCCATGATATCAAATCTTTGAATGTGTTGACTTCCAAAAAATACTAGACTAGGAACTAAAAATTGTTCATTTCCTCCATTCTCTAAACCACTTAAATCTCGTAACGAGGTTGCTGGAGCCTATCCTAGCCAGTGAGAGGTAAAGGCGAGGTACACTAGTTTAGATGTTTCACCAGCCCATCACAGGATAATACAATTCAGAAACAATTCACAATCATAATTTAACCTACAAAGTATGTTTGTGGATTGTGGGAAGAATCTAGAGTTTTCCAGCTGGGATTTGAACCACGGCCTTCTTCCTGTTTTAACTACTACACCACCGTGCAGTCCTGTTCAATTCATTTTATTTTAACTTTTCTGATTAAAAAAAATACATTACGAGTGTTTTTTTTTTTTTTTTTTTACAACAGTTGGTTACAACGGTCGAAATGTTAAAGATTAACCTACCAAGAAAGAGAAACATCACCCCAGCTTTACTGGCATCTGTACGGTGCTTTCCTGTGAAAATAATCACTATTTCAGATAGGATCTACCACAAACTTACGGCAGTTTGAACACACTAAAGTCGTGTGTGCATTCTTCACACAGCTTGTAGAGAGGATAAACTCAAACTTAACTGACCATCACCCACTGTTTTAGCTGAAAATGTGGTTTTGGGGACAGTGGGCGACACAGCTGGGTTCTTTTAGTGTGGAGTTTACCTGCTCTCCCCATGCAAGCATGGGTTTTCTCCAGGCACTTCTGTATCAAAAACATGCTTCATAGTAGCCCCTCACCATAAATAAAAAATATAATCAGCCTGTGTAATACGTGTATCACAAGATGGGAATAAATTTAGATTTTTTGATCAATCGGATCAAACCTTCAATGCGCAGAACAATCAAATTGAGCCTTTTTATGGTAAATGGTGTACACTTGTATAGCGCTTTTCTACCTTATTTGAAGGTCCAGAGCGGTTTACAGCCACACACACATCCTGATGGTGGCTCTGCTGCTGAACACTGGCACCAACCTTCCATCAGAGGCAGCGTGGGGTCCAGTGTCTTTCCCAAGGTCACTTTGATACATGGGCTGGCAAGACGGGAATTGAACCTTCAATCTTCCCATCAGAGGTTAACCGCTGCACCACCCGTCTCTTATGCAGACGTGGGTCATTTGGAGTTTAATTTAAGTTACAGTTAATTTTACTTAAATAAATGTGTTGCAGTGAAATAGACATGATGTATTTGTTGTTTGTTGTTTCAGAATTGATTTTAAAATTATTTTATTGGTTTATAAATGTTTTTACGGTATTGGGCCTTCTTATTTATCTAATATGATTTTAAGGTATGAGCCCTCGCTGATAACCAGCTAAAATATTAGTTAAATGCCAAATTAGCCTAAAAACTGAAAAAAATGTAATTTAGCCAAAACAGCTAGCATGTAGCTGAAATATTAGCTAAACTCCAAAATAGCGCAAAAATATTAATAAATGTAAAAAAACTCAAAGAAGCTAGCATAATGCGATAATAACTTTCAACCTTACTACACTCTGACTCCATATAATATAAAGTAATGACTAATTGACTATTAAATTAGTCGGCGACTATTTTACTAGTTGGTTTGTCGTCGATTGGTCGACTAATCGTGGCAGCCCTAATCAGAATGGAGCTGAGCAGAGAGCTTGTGGTTAGTCATAGCTTGATTGTCACAGCTACAAGCTATTTCAAATAGTGTTTTCTTCATCTGCTCCTGATTCACAATGAATTAAAAAATACTCAGAAATGCAATTTTAAGCTTAATTTTCTTTACATATGTCTTTCATTATCAAGAAAAATGCCACAAGAACAAGTTAAAAGCACTATTTTCATAGGTCTTTAAGGCAACTTCTTATTGTTTACACAGAAAGTGAGCACATTTTGAGATGGAAGTGATGTGTACGGAACTATAAAGGTTCAAATGTTAATAAATAAGCTTAAAATGTACTTTTACTTTTTAAAAATAATCTACATTGTAGATCAATGCAATGGGATCAATGTTTTGAAGTGTTTGATTAACAAATTCAGTCAGGCGCTGGAATACATTTGACTTCATGCTATTTTGTGTCCAACGTTTCATCCACATCAAATTCCCAAAGAGTAACATGGAAAACAAATTTAGAAACACAACAATGAACTACGTCTTCTGGTCTGTGCACCGACTGTAATGTTCATTTTGTGGCTGTCACCTCAGCATCAGTTTTCACTGGTCTGGCAGAGAGATGCTCTTCCTGACCCAACATTATATCCGGGCTGGGGACTGGCACAGGGAGACCCACACCCCCTTGAACCTCAAAGATTAAAGCGCATATCCATAAAATTAAAACTAATGGTTGCGTACCACCATCCTGTTTGTTCTTAATCCATTGATCACGATCAATAGCAGCACCAACAGATCTAGTCTGATGCTGGATTTCTGGAAGGCCCCGCGAGGCTGGATGAGAGGATGGACGGATGGATGGATGGATGGGCGCAGCTGCAGCAGCCCTGCAGAACCCCGCAACAACACCCAACAAAACGCCAATGTCACGCACGTCCGTGCGCACACCGCGTCCACAGCAGACGCGCGCTCGTGACATTCTTCCCCCCTCCGTAATGAAGCCGAGGAGCCGGGCCCGCATCCTCCCGCCCGCGGGGCTGCTTACCGTTCCTGCGGTCAGTCCTTCCCGGCCGCCGTTGTCCTGCTTATCCAGAGGACAGCATCGCGGCTGGGGGAACCATAACAGCGCCAGACGCAGAAGCTCACGCGGCGTCTACCCGAGCTGGTTCCTCATCTGGACTCCAGCCGGGCCATGGCGACCGAACCACCGAGCCCAACGACACCGACGCGTCAACAAGCTCCGCGACGCCTTCAGAAAAACAAAAGTGAAATTGAATAACAACGACCAGCAGGAAGTGGCAGGTAGACGCATCCGCTTTGAAGGACAGCCCCGGTGTCCAATCAGCGGGCCAGCTTCTTACGGAGATCCCGCCCCTAAGAGAGAAGAGCCAATCAGAGGAGGGCTGTGGTTCAGACGCAGGTGCACCCGGAGATAGAAGGAGTCATAGAAGGTCCGAGCCAAAAGATCGAGGAAAAAAAACGAAAAAACTTTAAATTTCGTAAACAATCGTGTCCCCAGCCCGGATAAAATGCAGGGAGGTGTCAGGAAACACGTCAGCCAAACCTAATGTGCAAATCAGTGAAAAGTGTGTGTTGTGGCCTCCACTGGAGGAAAATGCTGACAGGTGAAATTATCGACTCAACTTTATCCTCGGTTCTTCCTTAGAAAAACATTCTGTTTGATTTTATTGATTATGATAATAATCTATCTTCACAATTCTGTCTGATAAATCTCACGATTTTATTAACAATTAAACTAAATTTATCAAACTCCAAAATTACACTCTGAGCTGTTTCAGCTTTTGAGATCCACATAAAAGTTATTTTATTTCAGTTTTTTAAGCCTCCTTAGACCAAGGGTCTGTACCCTTTCACAGTAAAAGAACCATTTGGGCTCGTTTTCTCTTAGTAGGAGTCACAAAGTCGTATTTTGTGTATTCATTATAATCTATTTTTTTCATAATAAATATGAATTATGCTTCATTTGTGGTATGAATAAAAATAGAAACATAAGAAACAAGCATTTTCTCAAAATGTGAAATTGTTTTTTATGTTTGACAGAGGATTTAATGATTTCCTTTCAAAATAAAAGAGCCTTGTGCTAGACCAGATCATCTCTAGAATAAAATAACAAAGGATCAAACTTTTTCTCCTTGACCTCTTCAAGTCATCGGGGATGTAAAAAAGCCTGTACATAGTATATCTTCGAGGTGCATCTCAGACATAAATTTATGAACTTAACTAATCTAAATAAAATAAAGGCTAATTTAGTAACCCTTACTTGAAACAAATACTATTATTTTATTTTTATTTAGTCAGAGATTCACTATGGAGAGGTAAAAGATCCACAAGTGGCTCATGAGCTGCAGGTTGTAGACCTGTGATTTAAAAAAAATGTTTCTTATTCTTTACTGTATGTTATCTAAGTGATGAATAAAGATTTTTTTATGATTCAAACCGCATTCTTTTATAGAGAAGTATTCATAAGGAATGGGGAAAGAAGCCACATAAATAGCACCATCTGTATTAAAGGAGTTTATTGAAACTCCACATTCTCTTCTGTGATTAGTTTATGCACACAGACCCACTCTGATGAAAATTATATTCAAACAATAGAAAAAAAGTTTAAGGAAACAAGAAAAAGGGCATCTGATACTAAATAAAGGGTTTGTGAATGTAAAATTAGAATTTTTTTAGTGTGGCTGGGTTCATGAAGCAGCTCCACTATAACTAAAAGTGTTTAATATTTACCAGCACTGACTGTTGCAATAGTTAACCAATGATGAAAAAAATACACAAAAAATCTACCTGAGTTTTTCCTTATTAATTTGACTCAATGAAGATTTTGCGCTTTTATTTGTTTTGCTTACTTTGTGCTTTAAAGACACACTCCTTTAAAAATCGAGGTTTTTGGTGTTTTAATCGTGTTTTTGTGCCTTTTTTCTGCATTTCTGACTATTTCTTTTTTTCACACCGTTGTGAATTTGATAAAGATTGAATTTGTTGCATAAAAAATACAAACTCTCTCTATTCTGATGCATCCACTTGGAGACAAATAGGTCGATGAATTTCTTTGCTTTCCTCATCTGAGCTGGAATCTGGATCAAAACTGTCCTGCTGGATTGCTCCGACATTGGTTACCATTTTTGTTACACCAGTGATGTTAGGTTGGCGTTTTCAGGGGCTATAAACTCACAGGAGAGTGTGGAAACAAAGGAATGATGGGAACTCCATGACAGCAGTCCCGCCCAAAACTCAGAGACAAATTAATTAAACACTCCTGCTGCTCTGCAGAAACTATGTCCTAGGAAAAACGTATTTTTTTGGCTAAAAACAGATCAAAATATGTTTAGACTAGACTTTCCGTTTGGCAAAATGATGGTCTTTCATTTTGAAATGTTTATTGGTAGTTTATGAATCTGTCATACTCGGTCAAAGAGGATCAGACCAAAGTCCTCTCTCTTTACCAAAATTCCTGAGATTTATGGACCAAGCAACACAATATCTGCCTCTTGGCTGCAAGTGTAAATGCAGCCTCATTGTGTTCTCAGAGTCATCAGATGAGCCTCAGCTGTAAAATAATTGGAAAGTTGAGTTCAAATACATCTGAATTTTTTGGTATCCATTTACTTATTCCAGCTCAAGGTAATAGAGTTGTTGGAGCCTATCCCAGCTACTATTGGGGAAAGGCAGGATACACCCAAGGATTACTGATTTCCAAGCTGGCAGAACGAAGTGCGAGGAAAAGTGTTTGGATTATTCATGTTCCAAAATCCCAAAGTGGATCATGTTTGATTGGAACAATCTGTTAGATCACGTGTGTCAAAGTCAAGGCCTGGGGCCGGATCCGGCCCTCTGGGTAATTATATCTTGAATAATTTTGACAAAATACATTTTTATGGAGAGTAAAATATTGAAAGTTATGAAAGGTTTAAGTTGATTTATTCTGGAATAATAATCCTGCCTTTTTATTATTCCTTAAACAAATCAATAAATAGTTTGGAATTTACAATCAACAGAGATAATTGTTTTTTTAATAGAAAAATAATAACAGAGAAATTCTACAAATCTTCCTAATAAAAATGCTCATAATTCAATAACAACCGAATCAAAAACTCACAAATAAAGAAAAAAAAGAAAATAAAAAAAAACAAAACAATTTATCAATAAAAGTAAAGTGTAAAAGTGTACTTTTCCGAATTTGAAATTTAGCCACGGATAAAAATATATAAATAAAAAAGAAAGCATCGCGATGTTTGTGTTCAAAACAATGAAAACCAAATGTTACGTTTTTTGTCCTACGTTCTTGAACGCCTCACGGTGTAGAATGACGTGTCAGCGCCGTGCCGGAAGCGCTCAGTCTGTCCAAGATGGCTTACCAGACCCTGCAGCAGGAGTATTTACAGATTCCTGTCGTCACCAGAGCTTACACCACGGCCTGCGTCCTCACGACTGCTGCAGTGGTAAGACCCGCTCGGGGATCTCCGTGGCTCGGTACCGGGGGGATACGGTACCGGTCCGGGTCCAGCCGCTCTGTCAGGGAGCCCTGTTGTCATGATATCCAGCTCTGCCCCCGTCATAGAAACATGGAAACGGGGCCATCCTGCGGTGGTGGTTTAGGTGTCATACGGTCGTTTTAGGATCATTCTGGTCAGTCATGTTGCGTTGGCACGGTTGTTCGTGTTCGGGGGGGTGAAGGCGCAGACTGGGGGAAGAGGTGTGCCCCCTAAAACCCGGGTTAAGTCCCATCTTCCCCTGGTTTCAGTCCAGTTCAAAACAGTTAACAGTTAGAACTTACTGGTTCCCTTTCTAGTGTCCTGTTGGGATGACAGGAAGCCAGCGCCAAACTTCAAAATAAAGGGTGGGATGTGGCGACCCCCCCTTTTTTTTATTAGAAATGTGGCTTCAACTTGTCCTCATGTCAGCTTCACGTTGGTGTCTGAGGTGAGGTTTGTGTTTCAGCATCACTAGGACACATTGATGCTGATCCCTAAACAGTTAAGCATCAATACAGAGGGTGAGAAGGAAAACCGGTGCCACTTAAAAAAAAAAAAAGTGAAAATTACAGTGTGGATCAGGTGATGCAACATGGAGCAACCTGACTTTCCCTGCGGTAGGAAGGAAAAGACTTCATCCCAAATCCTTCCAGCTGTGATAGTCGGCTTGGGACTGCAGGCTGAGTCGGGCGCCATTCTTCAATCCACTTCAGATCGAATGATTTCAGTTTCCCTGGAGGAGAACTGCATGATGGGAAAGCTTTCTGTCAGAGGTCCTGTGATGGACTGGCAGCCCTCCAGTTGAACCGCTCTTCAGGGCCGCCAGCACCTGTGGAACAATTTGGACAAATCTTATTTTAAACCACTGAAACTTCTTGCTGTATTCTAATCAAAGACAGTGTTTGACAAACACAGAAGTGTATCTGTTAAAAGTTATACCATTGATAAACTTTGGACACATTTGTGCAGCAACACTTTTGCTGAAACAGCCACGACAATGACTTAATCTGACTTTTCTGCCCACTTAAGAAGCACATTTCACATGCCAGGAAACGGTGTTGAAACAGAAAGCTTAAGAAAATAAGCAAAAGTGCAGGTGGAATTTTAAAAAAGTGTTTGAGAATGTTAACTTTTTCTCCAATTGGGATTTAAAAAATGTTGTTTTATTGCCGCATGTCTTAAAATTTTATTTATCAGCACGACTGTTATTATGATTGTATGTCAAATTAAAAGAAGTCTACTAAAAGTGATATTTTATTTCTTTTAGTTTGAGTTTTCAGAGTAATTTGACTTAGTAAAAGTGTTTGCCACACTCTTATATTTGTTTCAAACTCACACAATCTGATAAAAATTGAGTTTTTCCGGTTTTTAACTTGTTCTTGTGTTATATGTAAATAAGATTATGCTTTAAATTGCATTTCTAAGTATTTCTTAATTGAAATTGTTGTGAAACAGGAACAGACGATAAAATGTTGTCGAAAAAAGCTTGTAGTTGTTACGTATAAATTACTACAGCGAGCATCATCATCGACGTGCAGACAGACAGATCCATGAACATCTTTGTTTTTCTCGTCCGAGCTGGAATCTGGATCAGAACTGTTCAACTGGACAGCTACAATATTGCTCGAGATTTTTGTTTCAATAATGTTCGGTTGGGTGTGTGAGGGGCTGTAAGCTAGTGGGAGAGTGAGTAAACAAAGGGATGATGGGGAGTTTTGGCAGGCTCACACCTCTGGTCGCTTAGTAAGAGCCAACTCCAGGGTTTTCTTCATCCTTGCTTCTTTGCAAATTTAAAGAAAATATTTTTCTGAATTTTTTGTATTGTTTTGCAATGTAACTTTTAATATTTCAAACTGAATCGTGGTGAAAGTGAACCGTTTAATCCCAGTAGATATAGAAAACAACATTCAAGAGTTGAACTGTTTTGCAAACCTGTGTGACCCACGTTTTTTTTTCCTGCCGCAGCAACTGGAGATCATCACACCTTTTCAGCTCTACTTCAATCCCGATTTGATTCTGAGGAATTACCAGGTGAGCCGGCCGACGCTCAGGATCGCCCTCTGCACGCCGTCTGCTCCTTTTGTTCCATGCAGTTTACAGACGGATGTCCTTTGCTTTTTCTTTTTCTTTTTTTTTGTTCTAGGTATGGCGACTAATAACGAACTTCCTGTTTTTTGGTCCAGTTGGCTTCAATTTCCTGTTTAATATGATTTTTCTGTATCCTTTTTGGTTGAACAGAAGCGTTTTGCATGTTTCAGTTTCAGACAGTTTAGTGACTCACTTTAACAGAGATCATCAGAGGTAACTAAGTGTTTTTATCGTTTGAAAAATGAACTTTTTACTTCTTTTGATCGAGTAGCACTCATTCACTCCCGTTACAGTCAATGACTTCCTGATGTCAGCTTAACACCGGGCATGCTGCTGCTTGCATTCATTCAACAGATGCTAAATGTGGAAGACTGTGTGCAGGATCCTTAACAGTCTGCCGTCAGCTACAGATACTGCCGGATGCTGGAGGAGGGCTCCTTCAGGGGACGGACGGCTGACTTCGTCTTCATGTTCCTCTTCGGCGGCCTTCTGATGACTGTATCCTCCCTGAAGCAAAGATTACAAAAAAAAAGATTTTTTTATAAGTTTGGTGTCAAAAATAATACATAAACCATCCACCATGTTTGTTATGAGTAACCCTCTAGCATTTAAGATAAATTCAAGTTAAGTTGATCTTTTACGTAGATCCGGGATCTGCAACCTTTAACACTTTAACATTTATGAATCTTACTTATAAATAAATAAAATACATATTTGAACAGTTATTGGCAGAAAATATGAACACAAAAAATTGTAAATATAAAAAAATGTTTTTACAGAGGTTACATGACATCTTTTCAAAATAAAAGAGGAGGATCTCAGTGCAAACAATGTAGTGTGATGTCAGCAGTGACTCAAAAAAAATTATTTTTGTGCTGCAACTCAGCCAGAAATGTGTAAAATTACCCAATCAAAATGAAATCAGAGGTAATTTTTTTAAACCTTTACAATATGTTTTAACCATAATTTAAAATCTTCAAGTTTATTCCAAAAGCTGTATAATCTGTTGCACTTTAAATATGGATTTTGGTTGAGCTCAGTGACCTCCAGTTGATTTTCTGTGAGACACAGCTCTCAAAAATGTGTTGTGTTATGAATACTTAGTAAACATTCACACTATAGTGATCCTCCTGCTCCTTTCTGTACGTTTTTGGCACGTAGAAACTCAATCACACATACAACGATTTCAGCAATCTCTGTATATAAACGTTCAGCTTGTTTAGGACATTACTACTTGTATTTTTGATATTCATAAACGTCATTTTTTTTGAAAAATTGAGCAAAATATGCACCACAGGAAACAAATGAGAACGTCTTCAAATTTCAAAATTTTAAGTGGATTAGCAACAAACCTTTAATATATTCATAGGGTATGTTTTTATCTTTTATTGTAATTTTCAAAAACTTTGGAGTTTACCTAATATTTTTAACGTTTTTGACTAATTTTTGATCTTTTGGGGGATCACATGTTTTGATTTCGTTTGAGTGAATGTGTGTCATCATCTTGAGAGCAGCACTTCACTGCAGTTCACGCCAGCATCAGGACCACCGAGTTTCCTTGACGAGCGTTTAGATTTTTGGCACGTTTGTGAATCTGGTCTTCCTGGGACAAGCCTTCACCATAATGCTAGTTTACGTGTGGAGTCGAAGGAATCCCAACGTCCGCATGAACTTTTTCGGCCTGCTCAACTTCCAGGCTCCGTTCTTGCCCTGGGTGCTGATGGGGTTCTCCCTTCTGCTCGGAAACTCCATCATCGTGGATCTTTTAGGTAGAAATGGTTATTAATCTGTATTGAAAACAGAAACGTTACATCTTTTCATCGATTAAATAAAAATGTCTTTCAGGGATTGCGGTGGGCCACGTGTACTTTTTCCTAGAAGATGTTTTTCCCAACCAGCCAGGTGGTGGGAGGTGGCTCCGGACCCCATCCATCATGTGAGAATGCCTTTGCAGTCACACTCGTGCTTTTGTTTGTGTGGTAATTTATCACTTTTTGTGTGTTTGTGTAGAAAAATGCTGTTCGACACTCCAGAGGAAGATGCCAACTACAACCCGCTGCCTGAGGAGCGGCCTGGAGGTTTTGCCTGGGGAGAAGGACAGCGCCTCGGAGGATAACCCTTCTGAAATGGCGCCCAATTCCTGAAACCTTCAAAGGACTTTCACAGAAATGAAGGGAGGCGAATGTGGTCTTTTCTGCTATGTGTTTCAGTTCTGGATGAAGAATGCTGAACAGCCAAAAGTTAGTGGTCTGATCTTTGTGTGAATGGAAGCTCGTCTTGGTACCAGATCATCGCTCTGAGTTTGGTTCTACAAGAACACAAGCTTTGGACCATGAACAAACTGTGGACAATGAGTTGCTGGCTCAGGTGATGTTTGTCTTCAGATCCTTACAAGATGTGCACATACAAATATATTTAAAAAAAAAAGGAAAGAAAAAAAGAGCCTCCAAATATAAAAAGGAACTTGTTCAGATGGCAAGTGCATTTTTTTATTTTTACTTTTTAAGAGAATAAATGTGTGTTGCAAATGTTGCTTTAGTTTCATCTTTACATTATATTTAATTCATCCAACGTTTCAGTTATTCTGCGTCTGTTACCAAGCTGCACCTCACCTGCTCTGGACGTTATGTTTGAACAGAATATTATAAAGTTTGGGTAAATAGTTGGTAATATATCCCAGCAGTGAATAACAATGGTAACTTTTGATTACTTAAGTCACATAAGTGCAGTTTCACATGGGTTTTATAGACAACTTTGAGTTTGCTTTATATTTATTTTATAAATTGTTTATTTAATTGGTTTTCCATATTGAATTGGATCCAGTGATTCTTCCTTTCACATGGGCTTGGTTTCATTTAATCATATATTCTCATCTATTTGTTCATTTGTTTTGTGATGTTTTTTACTTGCATCAATTTTTAAATTGAGTCAAAATACGCCATCAAACTGCTCACGTGATTGTGACTCTACTTTCCATCACTAGGGGGCGCCAAAGAGATTTAACAAAAAACTTTATTATAAACACATTTACAGAAAAATGCATCCAAAATAAAGCAATGACTATTACATTTTTACACAAAGTAACAGCAATCAAGCAGGGAAATACAAAGTTCCGTTTTATGGCACGCTTTGGGCATATGAATCATTTTCAGAATGTTATAAATTTGCTAAAATTCTGTAATAAATAAAAGATAGCTTTACATTTCTTGCTTTACATTTATGTATATAAAATTTGGTTTTAAAAATTAATAAATTAACAGAATTTTCTATAATCAAACCTAAAATAGGAACAACTTATAATGTAAGACAAAACAGAGCCTCAAAGGACTGTACAAAAACATGAAACACTCATTTACTGATGACCAAAAACACAGCATACTTTGAAGCAAAATAAAATAAGAATAAACTTCAAAAACAAGATCACAAATGCAAAGTTTTGGTAGTTGGATGACATAGTAATTATTAAAATAGAGTATTTTAATATATACAAAGCAAGTGACACTGATGAATGTAATTGCATTGGGGGAGGAGCATAAATAAAAGGTTGGCCCAGCAATTTTCCAGAGAGCAGACCCACCACCCCACCATTGGCTCACCACAAAATTTCCATTTATCATTTCACTTTCCAAACCCACTTATTCCCTTCAGGGTCACAGGGTTGCTGGAGCCTATCCCAGCCATGGTTTGTAAGGACAAGGAGCACCCCCGACTGGTAGCTGTGAGGAACTGGGGTCAGTTTATCGGCATACCCTGCCTTTGCCCAACAACTGCTGGGATTGGTTCCTGCAAACACAAGAGGGAAAGCAATGATGCAGTAAAGCAGCGAAAATGATTTTAAAAAATACCTGAAAAGACCAACTTAGCTTAGACAAAAAATGAAACGGTGAATTCAAATGAAAACAGGAAAAAATACACACACAAATACACTTTTGTACCTATCTGCTCCCAGCAGTTGCTGGGATAGGCTCCAGCAACCTTGTGATGGTGAAGGGATAAAGTGAGTATAGGCAATGCTTTGATTGTTGGATCGCATAGTATTTATTAGAATAGAGTATTTTAAAAATATATATATGTAAAAAAATGCTGATGAATGTAATTAACTTCCTGCCATCCATCTGTTTACGTGGTTTCCCACTAGATTACAACCCCAACAAACCTCCATCATTAGCAGTGCAACAAAAGTGGTGAGCAATTTTGTATCCAGAATGCTCGATGAAATGAAGACATACGTGGATGTTTTTCTACAAGTGGATGGATCAAAGGGGAAAAATGTGAATACTTGTCTTTATAAATGTCCTCCATTGTCAGGAAAATGCCACAATTCCCATCGAAGATACTATATATATATATATATTTTACCAGGGTCGATCTATAAGTCCAACATGAAAAAGCTAATAATAATAAAATTAATGAAAAATAATTAAAGAAATCTTCCTCTTTAAGCAGATATCAACCCTACAACTTTTAAAAGATAAATTAGATAAGTTCTTAGATGTAGTAATGGAAACTGGTGCATGATCACTGAAAACTATGGGATGTATCTGAACATCTAATATCTTTCATGGAGGAGTTGCTGACTAACAGATAATCTAAGCCGGAGTAGGAGTGGTGAACAGGAGAGAAAAGGCTGAAACTCTTATAAATATAAATTCTGATATAAATCTGTAAAACTGCAGCCAAGCATTGATATTCACACAATATAAAAAGTATTTTTGATTAATTGAATTAGAGAAGTGGGCATTGAACAAACTTTGTGCCTAAGGTCTATAACATTATTTTATTATTATTATGGGGGGCGCTAAAGAGCTTTAAGGGAAAAATGTCTCCCTTTTGACGTAAAGAAGCTTTGTCTAATGCGACGTTCAAAACCTTCGGAAATTAGAGTTTTGTAGTCGGAAACATCCTTTTCAGCACTAACTATTAAATTTAAACGTGTAAACAGCTTTAGTGTTACTTGTATTATTTTATTTTTCTGTTAGTCGTTTGAAACTTAAATACATGCCTGTTTATAGCCGGTGTTCGTATGTTTTAAAGCTGAAGCGCTGATTTCCCACCGTCTTCCTGCGCTTTCAAATGCAACAGGAAGCAGGAGCCTGTTGTTAGCTGCAGAACCAAAGCCCAAAGATGCAGCTAGCGCTCAGTAAGACGTTCGGCCAGAAGCCGGTCAAGTTCCAGCTGGAAGACGATGGGGATTTCTACATGGTGGGATCCGAGGTACGCTGGGTTCTCCGAGTCTCCCCTCACAGCGACCGTAATGCCGGCTAGTCCGCGTTAGCATGCTAATGGGTTCGCGCGAGGGTTTAAACAACAAAGAAAAAAACGTGAGAGGGTGACCAGCTTCATAAGGAGGCTTTGGTGCACGCGCCCACTAACAGGAAAGAGAAATATGAGTTTGGCTGCTCTAAAACCTTTCAAATAAACTTCTATTTTCAACTTGAAACTTTTCTTCATCAGAGTTAGTCTTAACCGGTTTGTTAATTGGCATTAGTCCACCCCACAGTCATTAAGCAGCATTTTCTTCATCATTATGGCCATTTTAAAACATAAACAAACGAGAAAAACATCGATTACTTGTGATTAGTGTTTCATTTACCAAAGGGGTTCTTTGACACGTTTCCATTTGATTTCTGTACTGATGAAGGTTCAATGTAGACAGTAGTACTGCCACAAACGATTATTTCAATAGCCGACTAATCGTCGGTTATTTTCCGATTAATCGACTAATCGGGTCATATACAAACTGGATATAAAGCACACATCCTTCTTCTTCTTAACCTTTATTTAACCAGGGGTGGATCCCATTGAGATTTAAAAACTCTTTTTCAAGGGAGCCCTGATGGTCCTAACCATCATTAGCTTTAAGATAACTAAAAATTAGATACATAGCATTACCTGTGATAACGCTAGTGTGAATGCTGTAAGCTGAATTTGGTCGCTGAAGATGGTAGTGCTGATAGCTGAAGATGCTGAAATCATTGAAGCTAGTAGCTGAAATTGCTGAAGCTAATAGCTGAAAACACTGAAGCGGATAACCGTCTAAAATATTAGTTATATGTGGAATTAGCCTAAAAACTGATAAAGTCTAAATTAGCCAAAACACCTAGCATGTAGCTGAAATATTACCTAAACTCCAAAATAGCCAAAAAAGCTTAATAAATGCCAAAATAGTCCAAAAAGCTTGGATAATGCCATTATAACTTTACTACACTCTGACTCCAAATAATATAAACTAACGACTAGTCGATTAGTCGATTAGTCGACTAATCGTAGCAGCCCTAGTGGAGAGTTACAGTAAAATAAAGACTCAACATTTTAGCTGTCTTTTAAAGCTTCATTAAAGTTGATTATTTTGTCTTTGACTTGAGCAAATATTTTTTATTTTAGGGAAATGTACTACTGCAGAGTTTTGTTTTTTAACCCTTATATTGAAGCACGGAGTTGGGAGCATTGTGATGTGGAGCTATGTGCCTGTAACAGGAAGTGGAAGACAATTTCTCATGTTTGTCGTCTAATGTTCAAGACATAAAAAAAAAGTTTGATCAACGTTAAATTTGTGTTTATTCCAATTGTTTCATGTTCTTTACCTCCAATGCTCATTGTAAAAGTCTATATAATGCGAACAGGAAAATATCCCAAATGGTTATTTTATTCAGAAATACTGTGGTTTTGATTTTAGAAACAAAAAAAATCTGTTCTTCTCTTTGGCCCTTAAGACTCTGAAGGTCAAATAGCTACAAGATTACAACGGATTATAACGCAGTTTAGTAGGGGTTATGATTAATCGAGGAATCAATTTCTATCAGATCTATTTGTCTGAGGCAAGTTAGTAATCAAATCATATTGAATCAATCTATACCATTATAAAACCTCTTGTTGTTCAGGTTGGGAACTACCTCCGGATGTTCAGAGGCTCCCTGTATAAACGCTATCCATCCCTATGGAGGAGGCTGGCTTCTGTGGAGGAGAGGAAAAAAATCATGGCCTCCTCACATGGTGGGTGCTTTCTTTTATTTTCATGGACAAATATGAACCTCGACCCTGGGACACACTTACGTACAGAGCAGGAGTTCTTTAGCATCATGAAGTTACACCAATATTTGTGTGCATGTCTGGATAAAATATAGGGAAAAAAATGGTGTCATTAGTAGTAGTTTGAATCGCTATGTGTTTCTTGAATGTTCCAATTTCTATTAACATTTTCATTTTTAAAGAGAAAACAGTGGACATGTGTGTGAAGTTACATGTTAGGTGAAGTTGTGATGTTTTCAGGTCCATTTTTAAAGACAAATATTCTAAAGGAATTTTCCAAAGGAAGGGAAGAGAGTATTCTGGGGCAGAATGGGAGATTCTCCTCTTTAAATTTGAGGAATTTTAATTCAAAGATACTATATTTGGTGATTTTCTGCTTCAGTCAAGCTAAAGACGAAATTATACTCCAAAAATAGGCTCCTTAGAAATACATTAAAAAATTCTTACCATACATTAAAAATGGTTTTTTTTTCCTTCTGGTTTAGCCACCAGCGTGACTCTGCTGAAGGCGTCAGAGTGTGAGGAAATCTTTGATGGAAACGATGAGAAATACAAAGCAGTTTCTATCAACACAGAGCCCCCGGCGTACCTCAGGTAGCGTTCTCTCCTCTGGTGTTGTCTGTCTGTAGTTCTTTGGTGCTTTTATTATTACATCTTTACTCACATTATTTCTTTCTTTAACAGTCCTTGGCAATTTGGGAGATTTTGTTTTTTTTTTTGCTTACAAATTTACTTGATGTCTCCTTTTTTCAGGATGCATAGACAGTGACACATTGTTCATAAATCTGTCTAAATCTGTGATAGTGAACACTTTTCCTTTGCTGAGATAATCCCTCCCTAAGTATTAAAAGTCACTTTGAAATGTGTCATTTTAATAGTCGACTAATCACCGATTATTTTTCCCGACTAATCGGGTCATGCGCAAACTGGATGTAAGGCACACCTCTTAACCTTGATTAGCTTTAAACTAACTAAAAAGTAGATATATAGCATCACTGCATAATTCATGCTGTAAGCTGAATTTGGCTGCTAAAGATGCTGAAATTGAGCTGATAGCTAAAAGCACTTGAGCTGATAGGCAGCTAAAATATTAGCTAAATGCCTAATTGGCCTAAAAAACAAAAAAGCCTAAGTTAGCCAAAACAGTTAATATGCAGCTGAAACATTGCCAAATTAGCCTAAAAAATGGAAAAATCCTAAATTAGCCAAAATAGCTAACGTTTAGCTGACATAATAGCCAAACTCCAAAATAGCCCCAAAAAAGCCTAAATTAGCCAAAGTAGCTAGCATGCAGCTGTAATATTAAACACTAAATTAGCCTAAAAAAATCCAAAAAATCCAAAATTAGGCAAAGTAGCTAGCATGTAGCTGACATATTAGCAAAACTCCCAAATAGCCAAAAAAGCCTAATTTAGCCAAAACAGCTAGCATGCAGTTAAATTATTAGCTAAACTCCAAAATAGCCTAAAAAGCTGAAAAAGCCTAAATTAGCCAAAACAGCTAGCATGTAGATGTAATATAAGTTAAACACCCTAATAGCCTAAAAAAACCTTAATAGATGCCAAGATAATCCATAAAGCTAACAGAATGCCATTATAACTTTCAACTTTACTACACTTTGACTCCGTATAATAAAACGACTAATCAACTATTAAATTAGTTGTCGACTATTTTAATAGTCGATTAGTCATCGACTAATCATAGGAGCCCTAGTTGTGTGTCACAGATTGTTTTCTTCTGTACATGAATTGAATTAAACCTTCATTAGCTGTGATTTCTCTACATTTATAGCAGATAAGTGTCATCCATTGATGATTTTAGTTTAAAAACACGTCTATAACTACTCCGTACTTTATTATTCAAAAGTCAAAGAAGAGCATCAAGGTTTTCTACTGTCATTGTTTTGGCTTCGGTGCTGCCTTTTATTTGAACTTAAAGTTTACTTTTATGTTCTTACACATATAATTTCTTTTTTAAAATGTTTAATTATTTTTTTAAGGGAGCAGAAAGTAAAGAGAAGCAGTCAGTGGGTTCCCACATTGCCCAGCAGCTCGCACCATCTGGATGCTGTTCCTTCATCCACCGCCATCAACCGCAACAGGATGGGCCGCGACAAGAAGAGGACTTTCCCTCTGTGGTTGGAAGAGTGTATTTCACTCTGTTTTTTTTTTTTTTTTTTAACTGGTTTCTCAGAGAGAACCGAGGTCTTGTGTATGACCGTCCTAAAAAGCTGCTGCCCCACTCATTAAAGTCCTCATATAACATTTTTTTAATAAAAAAAAAACATTCTTAGTAGTATTTTATTTAAGATTATGAAGTTTTTAATTAAAATTTCACAACCTAAATGTCTTAAAAAGCAATTTTTCGTGTTGATCTGAAACCTCTGTTTCCAAAATCTCCTCTGAGGGGGCGTGGCTTTTAGAGCTAAATTGTACATGGAGCTTTAGCCTTTGAAACTACGATGAGGTTTCTAGAAGCTGTATGGAGGCTGAATTTATGCAGGCTGGTGTTTTTAAAACCTTGAGTTTGAAGATCTATGACATCACTTCCTTGAAGTGTGTGAGAACATGAAGAGAGCAAAAAAAAAGCATCCTTTTCATTTCCGTCAGCTTTGACGACCACGACCCTGCAGTCATCCATGAAAACGCAGCCCAGTTGGAGGCGCTGGTCCCCATCCGCCTGGACATGGAGATCGACGGACAGAAGCTCCGAGACGCCTTCACGTGGAACATGAACGGTAAGAAAACGGATCCCACGGCCTTGACAGCATCTGCAGCCTCAAATGAACCTCCCGTGTCCTCCTCAGAGAAGCTGATGACCCCCGAGATGTTTGCAGAAATACTGTGCGATGACTTGGACCTCAATCCGCTGGCTTTTGTCCCCGCCATCGCCTCAGCTATCCGTCAGCAGATCGAGTCTTACCCCTCGGAGGGCATGTTTGAGGAGCAGGCAGATCAGAGAGTCATCATCAAGGTGAAGCCCTGAAGCCAATCAGTTAAAACTACTAGATTGTTTAAGTTTATTAAGTCTATTAAAATAGTCGATTAGTCGTTACTTTATATTATATGGAGTCAGAGTGTAGTAAAGTTCAAAGTTACTATTGCATTCTGCTAGCTTTTAGGGCCATTTTGGTACTTATTATGGTTTCTTAGGGTATTTGGGGGTTTGGCTAATATTTCAGCTACATGCTAACTGTTTTGGCTAATTTAAACTAATTTGTTTTTTTGGCTTTTTTGGAGTTTAGTTAATATTTCAGCCGCATACTAGCTATTTTGGCTAATTTATGATTTTTACGTTTTCTGGGGATATTTTGGATTTTAGATAACATGTCTGCTACAGTTTTTTAGGCTATTTTGAAATTTAGCTAATATTTCAGCTATATGCTAGCTTTTTTTTTGCTAATTTAGGATTTTTTCCGTTTTTTAGTCTAATTTGGAGTTTAGCTAATATTTCGACTACGTTTGCTCTTTTGGCTAGTTAAGACTTTTTTTGTTTTGAAGGTATTTTGGAGTTTAGCTAATATTTCAGCTACATGCTAGCTCTTTTGGCTAATTAAGACTTTTTTTTGTTTTTTTGGGCTATTTTGGAGTTTAGCTAATATTTTAGCTGGCTATCAGCTTTAGCCACTTCAGCTATTAACTTCAGAGTTTTTAGCTATCAATTTCAGCATCTTAAGCTATCAGCACTAACATTTTCAGTGGCCAAATTTAGCTTACAGTATTCACACTAGGATTAGTTTTTATTTAGTTTAAATCTAATGATTAAGATGTGTGTTTTACATCCAGTAATCGGTGATTAGTCGACTATTAAAATAATCGTTTGTGGCTGTGCAAATTTTACCAATGGACATGTAAAAACCAACCTTATGGAATGATTTTGTGTTTCAGCTCAACATCCATGTGGGAAACATTTCTCTGGTGGACCAGTTTGAGTGGGACATGTCTGAGAGGGAGAACTCTCCAGAGTCTTTCGCTCTGAAGCTGTGCTCCGAGCTGGGTCTTGGTGGAGAGTTCGTCACCACCATTGCCTACAGCATTCGTGGTCAGCTCAGCTGGCACCAGAGGACGTATGCTTTCAGGTAACGGTTCACCTGATGCTAGACATGTTCATTTTAGGACCTCTTGTGTTTTTGTCTTTAAAAAGTCATATTTAAAAAATAAACCCAGTTTGGGACTAGTTCATGAATTTCTTTCTATTTTCTTTTCATTCCAGCGAGAACCCGCTTCCTACTGTAGAAATCGCCATCCGTAACACCGGAGATGCGGACCAGTGGTGCCCCCTGCTGGAGACCCTCACAGATGCCGAAATGGAAAAGAAGATCCGAGATCAAGACAGGAACACGAGGTCCAAAAATCACACAATCAAGAATAAACTTAGATATAGAGCTTAAGTTTTCCAGATAGTTTATACTCAGTAAAGTAATTTATCTACCAAACATCATAGCTTTATTTAAAGTATAAATCTGTTAAATTGATGTAACATTTGGTCAACTTGACAACTCTCAACTTTTCTATCCTACCTGATGAAGACAGTACACTGACAGTATGAAACATAAAACACGTGTGGAGACAAAAAACACCCTGCCTGGAGAGTGTCATGTGTTTAGTTTGAAGTTTTAGTAGATGAAAATGCACAGATTTATCAAAAAGCCTAAAAAAAGTGTAATTACAACCCCGAAGTTACAAATAAATAGCATAAAATGTCATATTCCAATACTTTAGACACATACCTCTCAGTTAATGAAGTCATACTGTGTTATTCTAAAGTATTTGGTTAGTTATGTTGCTTACAGTCAACATTAAATGTACTTCATTAAGTTACTATGACATGGATAAGATGATGATATTTGCTTAAATTCCCACTCAATCATCTTTTGATCTATTTTAAAAAGCATTCCTAGAAATACTTAAAAATGCTTTTTTAAATCGTGATTTGTCCTCCATCATCAGAAATTATTCATGGATGGATTTTCCAATCCATCATTTTTATCATCTTTAACTTCTGAATATGACAAACTATTGTTGCAGTTATCCCATGAAAGTGAATCATTTGTGTTTTCTCATTTATCTGTAGACGCATGAGACGGCTGGCCAACACCGCCCCCTCCTGGTAGCGCGAAATCAACAGATGCTTCAGGATCCTAGCAGCCCAGAGTGTCCTCGACCTCTGAAACCATCAATGATGTTTTTAGCAAATTCCACTCTTATCTTCTGATATCCTGGACATCCATCTTCCTCTGCTGGAAACAGCTGACATTCCTCTGCACACAGGGACGTGTTTGTAGCTCAGCAGCCACTGCAGCAGCTCGTATGGTCATATCTATCAGCTTGATAGGAAAATACACATTACACGTATTAATTCCAGGACTATTTTGGTACACATTATTTTGTTGTAACGCCGCTGTTTTAATTGTAGTTATTTTAATGCGGTTTAATGAGGATTGGGAGCCCAGATTACCAGCGTCGATGCGACTCTGGCGCTGGTCACAAGTTAAAGCTCCTCCATGATCTTCCTACAACCGAACATTTCACGCTATAATCACTATTTACCGGAGAAGATCTGTTACTCCTGTTAGTAGCAAATGTTCCCACTCGACATTATTCACACATGAAGTTTGATTTCCATGTGAAGATCTGGACCAAATCTGGCCTTGCAGTGTTTTCCTTTTTTTTTTTTTTTTTTGCACACTTGTTACGCCATCATGTTTTTGAAAAAGACATGCCAGTGTTACACATGGAAAACCTGAATAAACGCAAAATCTTTGATGTCACGGCTACGTTTATTAGAATAAAATAGTTGTCCAAAACGTTATATTTTGGCTCACATTTACAAAAAAAAAGAAGTTGTGCTTTTCTTCCTGTTTGTCTGATAATCACAGCTGTGGAGTCGCTATTAACAACAGATCCATCTGATCTAGAAAATGATTGTAAATGTTAAATGTAATGAAGATGTCACAAGATGATGCCATCTTCTTCATTAGTAATGACTTATAATCATAAATTGGAGTTTTTACATTTATTCACGCAAGACCCACACAAGTCACATCATTTAATATAATTATCAATTTTTATGTTAAATAGTCTGATTTGTTGTCGAAAAGAGAGTTTGAATAAGCAAACATTTTATAACAACTTAAACTAATTTTTAAGACTTTGAACAGCTGCATTTTGGAGGGTCAGACTGTTATGAATAAGACAAACATAGCAAAAAAAGTGATCTATTGTAATCTTTTCACAATAACTTAGTAGTATAAAGCAAGATCAACTATTCCTTCCATGTTCAATAACTTATTTATTGCACTGGTAATGAGCAGCTATTACAAAAAACTGTATTTGAATTTCTACTTTTCCTTATAGTCATCTGTTTGTCCCTTTGGCAATATTAGGTAAATAAGTAAACTAGGATGCAGTAATTAATATTTGTGCCACTAAAATGAGAACAAAAGTCACAGTTTTGAAATTACATTTTCATAAATTCCAAATAAAATGTAGTTTTTTTGTTTGCAGTTAAGGAAATTTTTATGTTAAAAACTGTGACTTTTGTTTTCATTTTAGTTGCATACATTTGACTTCTTAGGAAACAAACGCAAAAAGGGAACAAAAAGAGAAACCAACACTTCTGTCCATATGTCTGTGATAAAAGAAGCCAGTTAAGCAAACGGATGGAGTTGATGGCTGAAGTGAAAGCTGAGTATTTGACCTCAAAGCTGACCCCTTGTCTGGTTTCAGATTACACCACGTGGAAAAGAACCAGAATTCACAGAACAAAAATTTTCCGTTAAAAGAAAATCCTTTTATTTTAACGAAAACGCTGTTCTGCATGTAAAATATGTATTTTATAAATATATATGTCTTTTCTGTATCAAAATATTTTAAACAATTTGGTCGTTTTTATTGGTTATTACTCAACGTTACTTTTCTTTCAAACATTTAAGTACATTTTTGAAACAATAGTAGTTCTTTGTTATTTTTCGTGAAAGATATTTTAATGTCGTTTTAGCGAGAAGGAAAAACACTGAAACGTAAAGTGAACTCGAGGACGTGAGGCGCGTGCAACCTGCCACAGCACGTGACCGGCTCGCCGCTGTCATTTCTCAAGTCTCGCGATACCCTGTGAGAATTCCGAAAGAAATTTAACGGCATGTCGGCATCAGAATAAACAGCCGGCAGAAGAGGAGAATAAACCCCGGGAATATCATCGACCCTCTGCGTGGATGTTGTTTTGAGAGGAGTTCGGTTTTGAGGGAAGATTTTTGTTCTGTCACGAAAGGAAATCTCGTCACCGGCGGCTAGTTTGATCGCTATCTGGGAGATTCCGAAAATGCCAACAATCCAGACTGACTTGCGTTGCTGAGGACTGCCCGGAGTCCATCAACGATGCTTTAGGAGCAAACCGTCCTGCTCGGCGCATTTTCTGGCTCAGGAGTGACGTGGATTTTGGTTTTCCTCACTGCGGGAAGTGTGTTTCGGTCCAGCCGGTGTTGCTGAGCACCGGGGATGCGTCAGCAGGGCTCCCTGATGCCCCGCTTGCGCAGCGACGTGTTCTGCCATTGCCGGGCGGCGGAGAAGCACCCGGGCGTGGACCCGGGCGGGGGCGAGGAGACCTCCGAGGCTCCCCGGTCAGCCGCAGACTGTCACCCCTCCGGCAGCCACTCTCCGCAGCCGTGTGCCTCGTGTGCCGGGTCGGAACAGGAGCACAGGAGAATGAAGGTCCTGTTCCAGATCCTGGACGTGAACGGCGACGGAGGGATCTGTGTGAACGACCTGACCATCGGGCTGAAGAAGCTGGGCGTGCACCGCAGCGAGCACGACCTCATGGTGAGCCGACACTCTGCTGCACCTTCCCACTCATTCCCCTGCTTTTGTCCCGCGGCATCACTTCACCCGCCCCGCTCTCTGACCACCTTTATGTCCTGGCACTGCTCGCGTGCGAGGTGACGTAGCCGTCCTGCCAGCCAATCACAGGGCAGCGGCTCCGTGCACATCTACACGTACCACGAACAAGTCCTCAGCATCAGGGGGAAAATGTTCATCCGAACGGCTTTAAATGCAGTGTGGTAGTCGCTGCCAAATACAAAGATTTTCAAAACGGATTTAAGATTCTCATTTGTTTTCAAAGATCTACAAAAAATGAAAAAGGAGGCCCTGGAATAAAAAAAAAAGTCAGAAAACGAAGGAAAGACTAGCTAAAAATAAGAACACACATAACTATATGCATGCCATTACTTGCGATAATGCTAGTATGAATGCTGTAAGCTGAATGTGGCTGCGGAAGATGCTGGAACATAAAGCTAGCTAAAAATGCTGAAGCCGAAAGCTTCAGCTAAAAATTTTCAAATTAGTTCGAAAAAAACAGGGGAAATATTTAATCTTGCCAAAAAAGTTAGCATAATGCTGAAATATTACATAAACTCCAAATTATCCTAAAAAAACTGGAGAAAAAAATGCAAATTTTGCCAAAACAGCTAGTATAATGCTGAAGTTT
>NW_023416943.1:49990-50650 GCF_002922805.2 Oryzias melastigma | reverse complement strand
TTAATGTTTTATGTAAAGCACTTTGAATTGTCTCTGTACATGAAATGTGCTATACAAATAAACTTGCCTTGCCTTGCCTTGCCTAGCTAAAAAATGCTGAAGCCGAAAGCTTCAGCTAAAAAAATTTCAAATTAGTTCGAAAAAAACAGGGGAAAAATTAATTTTGCCAAAAAAGTTAGCATAATGCTGAAATATTACATAAACTCCCAAATTATCCTAAAAAAAACTGGAGAAAAAAATCAAATTTTGCCAAAACAGCTAGTATAATGCTGAAGTTTTGGCCAAGCTCCAAATTATCCTAAAACAAAAAAAAACTTGGGGAAAATGTCTAATTTTGCCAAAACAGCTAGCATAATGCTAAAATATTAGCTAAACTTAAAATTACCATAAAAAACAAAACAACTGGAGAAAAAAAGTCTAATTTTGCCAAAACAGCTAGCACAGGGGCCAGTAACCTTTAACAGTAAAAGAGCCATTTGGACTTGTTTTCTACTGATCAAAATCTAGAAGGAGCCGCATGGATTTACTTTAGCCTTTAAGAAATTTGGATTAGCATTCATGACCTTCTATTTGCTTTGTTTTATTTATTTATTTATTTTTTAATAAATGTGAATTATGTGAGACATATTTTGGCACAAACAAAAACAAAAAAATAAAAAT
>NW_023416943.1:44489-49885 GCF_002922805.2 Oryzias melastigma | reverse complement strand
TAAATTATTTGGTAAATGAAATCAGCCAAAAATGTTAGCAATTCCTAAAATATTAGCTAAACTCCAAATTAGCATAAAAAACTCAGTTGAAGCCAAATTATAACCAAAAAAGCTAGCTTGTTGCTTAATTACAAGATGAACTCCAAAATAGCCTAAAATTCCTCATTAAACTAAATTAGTAAAACATGTTAGCAAATAGAAACTAAATTTTAAATTATCCCAAAAAAACTTCAGTAGATAACAAAATAGCTGAAAATGTCAGCATTTTGCTAAAATATTAGCTAAACCCCAAATCACCATAAAATTCCTCAGTAACCTAAATTAGTCAAAAACGTTAGCCTGTTGCTAAAATAAGAGCTAAACTCTAAGTTATCCTGAAAACCCCAGTAGACAACAAACTAGTAAAAAAGCATTAGCATGTTGCTAAAACAGAAGCTAAACTCTATTTTTTTTAATTACTTTAATTTTATTTTTCTTCAGCCAGAGAGCCACCATGGAGAGATAAAAGAGCCACATGTGGCTCTGGAGCCGCAGGTTACACACCTCTGAGCTAGCATAATGCCAAAATATTAGCTAAACTTCAAAGTATCCTAAAAAAAACAACTGGAGAAAAAAGTCTAATTTTGCCAAAACAGCTAGCATAATGCTGAAATTGCAATTGGTCCTGGCTTACAGTCCCGCCCACATCTCAGAGGGGAATTTCTAATCAATTATTGCCACTCTGCAGAAACTATGTCCTAGAAAACTATACAGGTTTTTTTAGACATTTGTGAACAGCACAAAAACTGATAGAAAATCATGTCTGCCACACGCATTGATGTATTTCTGAATTGGCTGAACTTATTTTAAGTGCATCAGAGGCTAAATGTTGTTGGTGGTTGCACGTTTTTAAAATTAAAGTTAAACTTAAAGTTCTAGTAGCTGTCACAGACCTAGGTGTGTGAAATGTGTTCTCTGCAATTGACCCATCCGCTGAGGGAGCGGTGAGCTGCAGACACAGCCGCACTCTGGAACCTTTAGGTGGATTTAACCCCAACCCTAACCATTATCCTAATACTAACCTAATTTTTAGGCTAAATAATCAGTTGTTTCATCGTCTGATTGCTTTAAACAGTCAAATATGTTGAATCTAGATCAGGCAGCTCATATTAATTCACTTTCTCTGTTCCAGCTGAAAGAGTGCTCCAGGTAGAAATTGGAAAGGTGACATGTAGCTGCCAAATGACAGCTACAGCTGCAGACACATCAGTGTTATTGTGGTTCTCATGTAATTACAGCTTTCAAGAGGCTTGACTGAGAATCAGGAGTCAGTATCCAGGATTCAAAGCTAAACCTTTGTCTTCTCATGAAACATTTTGTTTAAAACATTTTTATTTTGGTTTTTTAGTGATGGGCAGTGAAACTGCATTCTTACAATTATTGTGACAGAAAACGCAAAAAAGTGACCAAACTATGGAGCTTTTCTGCTTTTCCTTTGGTTATAAAAACATTTTCACACAAATGTTTTCACAGGTTTTTTGTGTACATTTCTGGTAGATTCAGTGTAAAGATGCTTTAAGAATGATCAAAATCTCTTGATTTCCTTTATACTGCCTTCAAGTGTTAGGGGTGTGGTCTTCCAACAAGCTCAGTCTTGATTGGTTAAAGTGGTTGCCATACAAATTGTAACTCTGACCAATTTGAACCAATCACTTCTTACTGACGTCGTCTGGCTCCAACATCTCTGTCCCGTTCTCTTATATAGTCAAAGTTCTAATTGTGCATGGGTATCAAATAACAAGATAATTTTTAGTTTGAGGAGTATATTTGGACATTTTCAGCAGTTATAGAAAATAAATCAATATGTTTTGTAAAAATCTTATTTTTTCTGTTTTGAATCGATGAAGTTCCAGAACATCTTTTTACGACCAGGCTTTTTTTAATTTATTTTTTTTGACAATGACTGAAAAATCAAAAAAGCATTTTTCATTTCTGCTTTAAAACGTTGTTTCTGTTCATTCTAAGTGTGGTTTAGAAGCACAGAGAGGGTGAAAGGGGTGGTTTTTCTGCTGTAACTCAGACTTTTGTGGTACACAGCTGAGTTTCGGCTGATTTGTCTGGAAAAAGCCAGCTGAAGAGTTTTGCTGTGTCACTGCTGGTATGACGGTGGACTGCAGGAGGGAGGCTGTCGGCTGGCAGAGTGAACAAACAAACAGGAGTTTAAGCAAGAGAGGCAACACTCAGCAGATTTTCTCCTGAGAAGGAGGAAGAGGAGGTGCAGAATTTCACCCAAAGTCCACATTTCCTACGGACAGATTTGGGCATCAGTCCTTTTCCACGCTGCTCCTATTGGCGAGCGTCCCTCGCTCAGCAATCAGACCTGCCAGTGTGGGCTGTGGGGATTGGCTGGTCTGGGCTGCAGTGAGGATGCAGCTTTCTGGAGGATGTCAGTGCTGCACTTTCCTGCCTGCTGATGCTGAAAGCAGGAGACAGTGGAATCCTTTGTAAATGGACATGCAGGGACTCCTCTAAATTTTATTTTGACTTTTTTGCATGGTTTATCTCTGCTGATCTGGACATCTTTGAAAAAGTTTCAGAGAGAGAATGGCATTCATCCGGAGAGCAGCGCCGACTTTCTATCTGCTGACTTGTCTCAGTGGTCCAGCTCTTTACCGTCAGCAGATGCGAGGACAGCGAGCAGAATGAGGCTGCAGGACTTCCCGGCTGTCCTCTTTCACAGACTTTTTGGCAGAGCTCAGTCTGAGCCAGCCGAGGAGAAACCAGCTGAAAAGGCTGGTCTCCAGGAAAAACCGTCATGCTCTCCTGGAAGTGAGGAAACGAACAGTCAGAATGTTCTGCCAAAGAAGTCCACACTTGTAATCATGGTGGCAGCACCTACCGATCTACAGCAGGTAGGATATGATGTGAAGATAAGGACCAGCATGAGGATTGGAACATCCTGTGTAGACTACTTAGTTTTTACTCTTTACTTCAGAAACATTTTGTTCTTCCGGAAAGACCGTTCTGTGACAGAAAAAAAGGGTTTTACAACTCCTCAAAGCTGCTCACTGAAAATCAGGAAAGTATTACCAAATATCCAAAAACTCTATTGTAAAGTTTATATAAAAACAAGAAGAAATCAACAGCTAGTAGTAAAAAACAACTGACTGTCATTTGCATTGAGTATTTAGAAAAATCATAGAAAAATATTAGGACTGGGCAATTTGAAACCACCAGGGTTGGTGGTTCAAATCCAGTTTTCTCAAGACTCACACCAGTGTCTTTGGTAGAATTAAAAAAAATAGTGAATCTGTTTGATTTTAGTTCACAAAATCAAAAATGTGAATGTGATGCAATTTGATTTTATCTTTCAAACGTCCATTTATGTTTGATAATGAGAAACACGTTTCATTAAATGTTGATCTAAACTCCATAAAGGTAAAACTTTCATTGTGCATGTTAGGAGTTTTTACATCTAAAAACTGAATAAAACAAAGTTACAGAAGGTTAAATAAAAGTGCATTCATGAATTTGATGTTACAATACTGATTTTTTTAAGTAGATACTGATTTAATATCAGTTTTTAATGAATAAAGTCAGCCTTAGGGACGACACAGACCCTGTTTCTTCTGGTAGATTAATTTTGGGCTCCCAGACCTACAGAGAGAAGGTCCTATCACCGAGTTCCTGACTCTTTACCCTTAACCTAGAGACATCGGTTCCTTCTTTTTTCTTGGCATTTGTCTTTCATTCTTAAAACCAGATAGACCTGGAATTAAACACATCTTCCTGTAGCAATGTCCCAGAAAAACTGATATTTTCATCAGAATTTTAAAGAGCTGCAGATCATGACGTCAGACTTCTGAAACTTACATGGTTTAACCAATCACAAGATTCAACTGTAATACCTCAGCTCAACCTGTAGGGGGCAGCACACTGGCGGTTTTTGAATATATTTTCAAGATTATATTATTATATTTTAAATACTTCTCCTTGTGTTGTGATTTTTCTTAGAAAATAGTGAAAGCAGGAGACAAGGACCTGGATGGACAGCTGGACTTTGAGGAGTTTGTTCATTACCTTAGAGACCACGAGAAGAAGCTCCGCCTGGTCTTCATGAGTCTGGACAAAAAGAACGATGGTAGGGACCTTTGACCTTACTCAGCAGTCAGGATTTCTTTATGTCTTCTGTCGAACAAAAGGACTGATGGGAAAACTAGTGGAGCTAGCTTCAGCACCAAGAGTCCCGCCCACAACTTAGATGACAATTTCTGATGAACTCCTGCTGCTCTGCAGAAACTATGTCTTAAGAAAATGACACAGATTTTTTGATTTTGTCTAAAAACTGCATCATTCTAACAAAAACACCACTGGGAATGTTTTTACTAATAAAAAATATTTATTTAAAGTGTGACTTCAAATCTTTATTTTACTAGCTCGCTTCTCAAAAGTAGCCTCTAATGTGTTTAGCATGGATTAATCACTTGTTAAGCTGCGCTGTGGTGCAGTGGTTAGCATTCTTCACCTCACAGTGAAAAGTTCAAGCTGGTTCAAATCCAAGCTGGGACCTTTCTGTGTGGAGTTGGCATGCTCTTCCTGTGCATGTGAGCACTCTAGCTTCCTCCCACATCGCATGAACATGCTTCAGAGGTTAATCAGTTACTTTAAAATTGTCCCCAGGTGTTAATGTGAGTGTGTGACCCTACAACAAAATGGTGACCTCTCCAGGATGTACCACATGGATAGGCTCCAGCAACCCCATGACCCCACAATGGATTCAGCGAGTTTAGAGGATGGATTAGTCTCTAGTAGGGCTGCCAGAAACAATTATTTTAATAGTCAACTAATCAGCAATCATTTTTTCCGATTAGTCGACTAATCAGATCATGCGTAAAGTGGATGTAAAGCACACATCTTAACCATCTTTACCTTTAAACTAATTAAAAACTAGATATGTAGCATTACCTGCAATAATGCTAGTGTGAATGCTGTAAGCTGAATTTGGCCACTGAAGATGCTAGTGCTGATAGCTGAAGATGATGAAATTTATAGATAAAATGCTAAAGCTGATAGCTTAAAACATAAGCTGAAAGCCAGCTAAAATACGAGTTAAATGTCAAAATAGCCTAAAAAACGAAAAAGCCTAAGCTAGCCAAACAGCTAGCATGCATTGAAATAGTATCTAAGTTCCAAATTATCCGAAAAAATGGAAAATATCCTAAATTAGCCAAAATAGCTAGCATGTAGCTGAAATATTAGCTAAACACCAAGTTAGCCAAAAAACTAAAAAAGAAAATCCTAAATTAGCCAAAATAGCTAGCATGCATTGAAATAGTAGCTAAGTTCCAAATTAGCCTAAAAACAAAACAAAAAAATCCTAAATTAGCCAAAACAGCTAGCATGCAGCTGAAATATTA
>NW_023416943.1:27402-44401 GCF_002922805.2 Oryzias melastigma | reverse complement strand
CTAAAAAAAAAAAATCCTAAATTAGCCAAAATAGCTAGCATGCAGCCGAAATCTTAGCTAAACTCCAAACTAGCGTAAAGAACCTTAATTAATGTCAAAATAGTCCTAAAAGCTAGCATAATTCCATCATTACTTTCAACTTTACTACACTCTGACTCCATATGATATAAAGGAACGACTAATCGATTATTAAAGTAGTCGTTGACTTTTTTTAATGATCGATTAGTCGCCGATTAGTCGACTAATCATGGCAGCCCTAGCCTCTTGTTGCTGTATTCTTGTATTTCTCCCTGTTTCCTCATGTGATGTGCATGGATTCCTGCCTGCTTTGTGGATTTTTGTGTCCCTGGACTTTGTTTCCTCTTTCTGCAGCAGCGTGGGTCTGATAAAAGTCTTGTTTTCTGCAAGTCTTTTATTGGCAATAAAGAGGCTTTGTAAACATTGTTTTTACCTGGTGAAATAACTAATCAATCTATCTACTGCAGGTCAGATCGACTCACAAGAGATCATGCAGTCGCTGCGTGATCTGGGAGTGAATATTTCTGAGGAACAGGCCGAGCAGATCCTCAGGAGGTGAGGTATTTTCTACCTTTCAAAATAAAAGCTCATCAGTTTAAAACATTTGTATGGCATTTTGGTATGTCTAAACACAATTTATGATGTTAAATTGAAAGAAATCTAACCACTTTTTCCAGGCGGGAGTCTAAAAATATTTGTTTTAGATAGTTTTTGAAAACTTTCAGACCTCCTCAGATTTTTCTGCACTTTATTTTTAAATCCCTCGCATGCATCTACTGTGTTCTAGAAATCAGATTTTTCCTTTTCCTTTCTGGTTTTACTGGCTGCAGCTCATCATTTGCACAATTCACAGAATTTTTCATAAAAATTAAAAAAATCATTTTCTTTATGTTTTACTAATTTTGGTTTAGGTAACGCTTTTTTAAAGACATTTACTGCAGGATTTCAGTGTCTTATAATCCTATGTTGAAAATATACAATTCCTTTTAATTTTTATTTGTTGTATCAGTTAAAAGGTGGACAGGAATGTCACAAATGAGTGAAAATGCACAAAAAATTCCCCAAAAGTTGTGTGATAAGAACACAAATCATTCCCCAGTATATTTATTTCTGTATCTAAACACAGAACAATAACGGTCATGATTTTTTCTCCCACATTTTTTTTTATTACAGAATAAGTCATGACAACACAGCAACTTCATCCATACTATTTACATTTTCATTGTATAAATAAATTCCTTCAGTTGAAATTAAAAATCTGTTAGGTCTAGAATTTTAATATAAAACGCTCATGATTCTCATGATTTTGCAGTGCAGCTTTTTAGCACAAGTGAAGCTTTGAGTGTGCACGGATAAATTAAAATTTATGTTAGATTAAAGGTGAAACATTTGACTATTTGCTTGCAGCTTTTCTCTGAGAAGCTTTAGCTGCTTCCAGGTTTGTTCCACTCCGATGGAAATGTTGTTTTTAGGGTTTTTGACATTTTCTTGTGGAATTTTTGAGATGATAGATAACATATATGATAGACATTAAGTATTTCGGAGTATTTCTGTATTCAAATTGATGAGAATCAGGTGATTTAGATGAAAAAATGCTGTTTGAAAAAGATTGAGCTACCTGCTCAGCCTCATTGTGATGCATCCACCTGCAGACAAATAGATCCATGAACGTCTTTGCTTTCCTGGTCTGAGCTGGAATCTGGATCAAGACTGTATGAGTGGATAAACTCTGATATTACTCATTTTTGTTGCACCGCTAGTGTTAGGTTGGAATTATGAGAGAGTGTGAACAGAAAGCTCTCAGAAGGGTTGAAGAGGTTGCTTCTCACCAATGTTCCTACAACTCAGAGGTGAATTTTTAATGACGTCCTGCAGAAACTATGTCCAGAAAGCAACACGTTTTTAGATTTTGTCTAAATACTTCATAATTAAGATTAAACGGCCACAGAGAACACTTTGTCAAAAGATCAAAAGATGATCAGAGTGACTGGGCATGAATTCTCCAGAGTTCAAAGTGAGTCTAGATTTTGGAATTCGTGCAAATGCTGCCCTTGAAGCACAGCTTTGCTTTTGCATTTTGCTCATTTGCATTTGTCTTCAGTGGTTTGTAAATTCCTGATTCATTGTTTTGTCTAGTTCTAAAGTTCTGATGTCAGGAACAGAATAAACAGCTGTGTTACATTTGTCTTTAATATTTACTGCAGCATTCTGAGACACTTCTCATCACATGAAGACAGTAAATCACTACCTATTCTGCAGTGGTCAGACTTCACTCTAGGGGGCGCACTGACACAATTCACTTGGCTCTAAGTTAATAGGGGATTGGTGCATTAAAAATGTAAAAAAGAGTTGCTAGAGGTAATTAAATTTTGGTTAGTTTTCGTTTTAAGCAAAAATGAAAAAGCTAAAAGTTTTAAATCGTTTAATAAATGTAATTATTGTAAATGTCATAATGTAAATTATGTTAAATGTATTATTAATTAAATGCAATAATTAATTACATGTTGCTTTACCTCGGCGGTTCAGGTTTCCACGGTGTGCGTTAAAACAACTATTATCCCCCTTATACAATGGTCACTTGACAAATTTAAATATTTCAGATGAAGAAAATGAAGGAAAAATGTATCTGCCCTGTTTTTGTTCAAAGAATTGATTGTTGGATTCTTTTTATTTGTTCGTTTTTTGTTTTTTTGTTGTTCTTGTTCCAAAAAAAGAGCTGCTTTTTGTTATATAGAATGTACCTGGTTAAACATAGATAGTAATTAATCACAACAACTAAAAAGTGTGATTAATCGCGATCAATTTTTTTAAATCCAAAGACAGCACCAGTTCAAATTAAATGGTCTAAATGTTTGCGATTTCATATTGTGATTATTTACAGAATAAATGGTGAGAAAATACTGTGACAAAAGAAAAACAATGTTGCGATTAATCATGATTTATTTTTTTAATCAAAAGACATCACTTATTTAAAGTAAATGGTCTAAATGTCTGATTTCATATTTAGATTATTCACAGATAATAAGTGGTGAGCACACGCTGGGACAAAAAAAAACAAAACAATATTGGGATTAATTGCAATTAATTTTTTGAATTGATAGACAGCACTAATAAAAAATAAATGGTCTAAATGTTTGTGATTTCATACTATTATTTACAGATAATAAGTGGTGAGCAAACACTGACAGAAAAAAAACAACATTATTGCGATTATTCGCGATAATTTTTTTTTAATTGAAAGACATCACTAATTCAAATTAAATGGTTTAAATGTTTGTGATTTTATATTGAGATTATTCACAGATAGTAAGTGGTGAACAAACACTGTGACCAAAAAACAAAACAAAAATAAATTGTGATTAATCCCGATTAAAATTTGCGATTAATTAGTTAAATATTTGTAAGCGATTTCCGGCACTAAATTTATTTCTTTTCTGATTAGTTTAATCAATTTCTGTTTGTTTTATCTGATTTGGAAGCAATCAGAAACATTTATTGGTTTGTTTTATGTGTTTAGCTTCCATCAGCTTCAGAGTTCCATCACCAGACATTTCTGAACATTTCCAATCAAAGCCATTTTAAAGCTATTCAGCGATTCAGCTCCATCATTTCTCTCCAGATCCTCCTGGATCTGAACTCATCCTCATTTGAATGTGATTTCTGTTCACTGCTCTTTTGTCTCAGGCTTCCCATTTTAGGGTTTTGGCTCGTGTCATAGTTGTCTCTAATTTCTGTTTGTCTGTCTGTCCCCCTTTTCACTGTCTGGTCTCAGAATCAGGAAGGGCCAAATCTGGGCCCCTGTTCTGTCGTAAGTAGCAGTGTCTGCTTATTGCCGGTGTCTGATGCCGCGCCTGAAGCCTTCTGCTTGCTAAGATTCCTTTTGCTGGCTGCTTTTGAAAGTCAAAATAAAAAAGAAAGAAATTCTGTGTTTTGATTGTAAGACATAAAGAAGTCCGACTGTACCTGACGTATAAGGATGCCTTGAAAATACCCGTGTGTGCATGTGAGCGGCGTCTTGTGCTTGTCTAGTGTCTCTGTCCTGACGGGCCTCCGCTCTGCTCTGATGTCTGCAGCATGGACAAAAACGGAACCATGACCATTGACTGGGACGAGTGGCGGGATTACCACCTCCTGCATCCAGCAGACAACATCCCTGAGATCATCCTGTACTGGAGGCACTCCACGGTACGGCCGTCCATGCTGCTGCAGCTCTGAAACACAAGCAGTTTGAACAGGTCATCAGTGGAACAGGAGCACGTGTTCGTGGGCCACTGGGTTTGGGGTATAGTCCACATCATTTAAGTTTTAAGGAAAATTTAGTTCTTGTGGGCTAAAACTCCACTGAAAAAATAAATAATAATAAATAAAAAGTCTTAAGTGTTTGTCTTAGAAACAAGAAATTAGTCATTTGTTCCACCTAAAAGAAAACAAACCAGAAACTAATCAGTAACAAAAATGAAACTATTTCAGAAAATTACATTTTAATAGTTCATTTTTTGCAGATTTGTAACTGAATAATCTTAATCCTACAGACAGAAAAGTTTGCAGCACACAGAGCTCAGATCTCCCAGCTTCCATGAACACAGCCTTACTTTTACACAGTCAGTTTATAACTAGAATATCAATAAATATGAAAAATAATTCAGATTAGGAAATAGAATGACTGAGTAATAGCTGTTTATTTCTATAAAGAAGTCTATGGGATTTTAGCTTCTTGGAACCATCAGGTACTTCCTGTTTGGAATGCAAGGGGGAGGAGTCACTCAGTCCAGTTCTCATGTATAGTCAATGGTTTAGATCCATCCACATCCACATGTTATTGAACCACTGCTCCTAGTTTTCCAGACTAAACGGGACTCTCCTGCGTGTCACACGACACACTTGGCCCAGCAGAGTTGGTTTGGTTAATTGGATCAAACTTCTTCTCCATCTCAGTCTCAGCTTTTAATGCTCCTAATGCAATTACAGCTCTGGGACCCACACAGAGTAGAACAGGGGTCCACTTTTCTCACCCTTCACAGAATAACAAGCAGCTGTTTGTTCAAAAGCGTACCAAAACAACTGATGTGATCACTTCAGCAGCACTGCTCCAATCCTCGTGGACTTATTACATGCTAAAAGACAATGACAGAAATATACTTGATTTAAAAAAAAAGTAATTTATTGCAAATGTGTCTATCCCTCATTGGATTTTGTTTCTACTTTTTCAATAGATTTTTTATTTTATTTTTTTATGTACGTAAATAAATGAGGGACATGTTTGTGTCCTCTTAAAGCTGCAGGGTGGGGGGTGGCGGGGGGGGTCTCTGAGTGGCATCCATTGAGTGTATATGAGAACGGAACTGACTCCTCCCTCCATCTCTATCCCAAAAAAAATAGCGACTGAATTGGCATTATTTCACTGGAGCCTGAAAATAACCTGTTTTGAAGGGTGACATCCATTGACTGTATAAGAGACCTGGACTGAGCAAGTGTGACATCACCCATAATAAATGCCCAACTTCCAATTCGAACCAGTTTTACACATTATGCTGTTTATTTCTCTTTAGAAGTCTATGGGATTTTAGCTTCTTTGAACTGGCAGGTACTTCCTGTTTGGAACACCAGGCGGGAGGGGTCATTCAGTCCAGTTTTCATATACAGTGGTCTACAGCACTCCTGCTCAGACTGGTGGCGGCTGAGACGGCTGCTGGGGCTTCATATCGGAGACTGAAGACTTTGACTAAAAGCGTTCTGCTTCCTCCACAGATCCTGGATGTTGGAGAGAGCATCATCGTTCCTGACGAGTTCACAGCCGAGGAGAAGAAAACCGGCATGTGGTGGAGACACCTCGTGGCTGGAGGAGGAGCCGGCGCCGCATCCCGAACCTGCACGGCGCCACTAGACAGGCTGAAGGTGCTAATGCAGGTGAGGCCAGAAATAACCACAATTATGTTTTGTTTTTTTTAGGAGAAGGACGTGAACTTGATTTGTTACACTCTCAGTAACGTTTATCTGTCACCCAGGTCCACGCCTCGAGGAGCAACAGCATGCAGATTGTCGGAGGGTTTGGTCAGATGATCCGAGAGGGCGGCGTGAGGTCGCTTTGGCGAGGAAATGGTATCAATGTCATCAAAATCGCTCCCGAGTCTGCCATCAAGTTCATGGCCTACGAACAGGTGTGCTGATGCCTTCGCCGTCTCGTTGCTCTCGCATTCACCTTGAACTCAAACCGTGTGGTTTGTTGCAGATTAAAAGGCTCATTGGAAGTAACCAGGAGACTTTGGGCATAATGGAAAGATTCGTGGCAGGCTCGCTGGCCGGCGCCATCGCTCAGAGCAGCATCTACCCCATGGAGGTGAGGCGCCGCTGGACTCGAGCAGAATGAAGCTTCTGCAAGTCCTGTAAATCAGGGGTCCCCAAACTTTTTCCAATGAGGGCCACAGAACAGTTTTCTTCTCTGATGTGGGGGCGGGGTCAGTTTGTAGGCTAACAGAAAAAGTGCAGCAATCACAGCCTAAACAGAAACATTTACGATTTTCCAGAAAGCCACACATAGACAAATTTAAAATAATTCATTTATTTAATGTTCATAGAAAAAAAAATAATACCAAAACATTTTTAAAACTAGATATAAAGCATTACCTGCGATAATGCTAGTGTGAATGCTGTAAGCTAAATGTGGCCGCTGAAGATGCTAGTGACGATAGCTGAAAATGCTGAAATTGATAACTAAAAACATTGAACCTATTAGCTGAAAACGCCGAAGTAGATATCGAAATGGCAGAAGCTAATAGCTGAAAATGCTTAAGCTGATAGCTAGCTAAAATATTAGCGAAATGCCGAATTACCCTAAAAAATTTGAAACAAATTCTAAATCAGCCAATAGCGAGCATGTAGCTGAAATATTAGCCAAACTTCAAATACCGTAAAAAATGGAGAAAAAGCCTAAATTAGCCAAAATAGCTAACATGTAGCTGAAATATTAGCTAAAAGCCAAATTAGCCAAAAAATGGTAAGATGTGTAATTTAGCCAAAACAGCTAGCATAATACTATGATATTAGCTAAACTCCCAATTAGCCTAAATAACTAAAAAAGCCTACATTAGCCAAAAAAGCTAGCATGTAGCTGAAGTTTTAGCTAAATGCCAAATTAGGATAAAAATTATTGGTAAAATGTCCAATTTAGCCAAAACAGCTAGCTTCAGGCTAAAACATTAGTTATGCTCCAAATTAGCCTAAATAACTGAAAAAAGCCTAAATTAGCCAAAACAACTTGTGGCTAAAATTTTAGCTAAGCTCCAAAATAGCCTAGAAATCCTTAGTAACTGTCGAAAAAGCTAGCATAAAAAGAGCTGAATATTTTAATAGCTGAAAGAGCTGAAGAGCTTTAGACGTCCAAAAAAACATACGGAAGAAAAATTATAAGAATTAATAAAAAGTGAATCACTATTGAACCAATAAATAGTCTATCCTCTCCCATCACGGTTCAGACTGCAGAGGGGTGGAATAAAAAGTTCTACGTAGTTCTTGATCTGCGTTTCTGATAGTGTGTGGGGGGGCTGGGCCAAATGTGGAGGCGAGCCTAATCCGGCCCGCGGGCCGTAGTTTGGGGAGCCCAGCTGTAAATCATCTCCATCGTAATGTTAAGCTATACCAGAAATGAGAACAGGTCAGCTCTCCAGGGCAGAGGTAAATACGACAGATGTTTGAGCTTCAGAAGCACCAAACGAAAGACGTCCTCAGAATGTGGCTGGGGCGGTTTGTGAAGGATCAGCGTTTCCTGTTCTGACAGGTTCTGAAGACCCGGTTAGCCCTCAGAAGGACCGGCCAGTTTTCTGGGATCATGGATTGTGCCAAACACATCATCCAGAAGGAGGGCGTGGCTGCCTTCTACAAAGGTTACGTCCCCAACATGCTGGGGATCATCCCATACGCCGGCATCGACCTGGCCGTCTATGAGGTTCGTGGTTCTGCTCTCTTGTCGTCAGTGTGAGTCCTGTAACAGCCAAGCAAACCCTGACAAAGCCATCCTCCAGATTCAGACGTGTGGGAATTCTCAGGGACAAAACACATGTTCAAAAACTATACAACAACCATGCGAATGCAATCGGGTTTTCTCCAACAGTCCAAAAACATGATTCATAGGGTCATTGGTGACTCTAAGGGTGTATTCAGACCAGACACATTTGGTTCGCTTTAAGTGAATCAGAGTTCCTTTTTCCTGATAATCCGGAACAAAGGTTCTGTCTGAAACACCCAAGCAGAACCAGGAACCGCTCTCGGACACATCTTTGGAGGTGGTCTCGGTTTGTTTCCAATCGGACTGAGCTTCGGTTCGCTCTGAGATTCCTCAGTCTGAATACAGTTCGCTCTCAGACTAAAGTGGCCATCACAGCCAATGGTCACATGATGTGAACAGATTAGGAATGACGTGACCACTGAGCTGCGGACAAATTAAAATTGCAGTCCCATTAGTTGTCACCTAAATGTGGGAAATTTCAACCTTTAGGGGGCAGCACACAGACGATTTTGACTATAGTTCAAGAATGATACTATTTTATTTTAATTTGTCAAAAATGTGGTCATGACCAACAGTTTTATACAACAATTTATAGAGGTCAGCAGCCAAAAATAGTTGATTTACGGAGCTTTGCTGTGAGGATTTTACCTCAAAAGCAGATGATTTTTTATTATATCATTCTGAAGTTATTACATTTATTGTGGCTGTAACTCTTTTTTAAGGATTGACTATTTCACTTTTATATACTATTCACTTATAAAAAAGACGTTCAATCCTAAAATGGACTTCTACGTGTTCACATACCATCGTTTCCACGTGTCTCTGTTGTCAGAGACGTGGTCAAATGATGCAACTCCATGAAAACCCAGAGAAAATTAGATCGTTGTTGTAGAACAGTATTCCGTGAAGGCCTCTTTTCCCCCTCAGACCCTGAAGAACTCGTGGCTGCAGCGGTTTGCCACAGACAGCGCTGATCCTGGAGTCTTTGTGCTCTTGGCTTGTGGCACCACCTCCAGCACCTGTGGGCAGCTCGCCAGCTACCCCCTAGCCCTGGTCAGGACCCGCATGCAGGCTCAAGGTGGGTCACTGCAGAGCTTCACTGGAAAAATATAGAATTCAAGATGTTTTTCCATGTTACAGGTGAAAATATCTGCCAATAGAAGTAGTAGAATATGTAAGTTTTCTGAAAATGAGTTTGAATGTCCTGTTCCTTTAAAGGCCGACTCCGATAAAAATGGTGGTTTCAACATGTTCTTGTAGCATTTTTCTAAGGATGGAGGACACGTGTACAGACATTTTAAAATTCCATTTCTGAGTATTTCTTTATCAAATTGTTGTGAATCAGGATCAGATGAAAAAATGCAGTTTGAAAAAGATTTTAGTTACATAAAATCTACAATCTAGCTCTCTGCTCCGCTCCATTCTGATACATCCACTTACAGATAAATAGATCCATGAACGTCTTTGTTTTCCTCGTCTGAGCTGGAATCTGGGTCAAAACTGTACGAGTAGATAGTTTATTTTAGCTACTTATAACTAAAGACCACTGAGAATACCTAAAAAGATGATTGGAGTGGGACTTTAAGACAAAATTCAACCTTGACATCAGCTATAAACACTTCTATTGTTACATTCAGTGGAAATACGGCCTAAAACAATTCTGTATTGTTAAAAACAAGTTTTATATCTTTAACGAGGTAGTAGTATGCAGTAGGATCTCCCATCTGGGGGGTCCTGTGGTAACATATTCTGGGAACTTGAGAGGTGTGGACAGGTCCCTAAAATATCATTTTCCCACTTCAGTACAAAGCCAAATTTCTATTTTGCATCAATTTAGAGAATCGTTTTATTCTTTACCGTGGTGTGGGTATGAAGCATCATTGCAATTTGGTGCCGTCCCTAGGCAGCCGCCTAACTCACCTATGCCCATTCCGGCCCTGTGTGTGTGTGGGTGGGGGAAGGGGGTGCGGGCATTGTATGGCTTTTATGCATATTTTTTGTTTCTATTCAATTCGATTATATTTTTACGTAAAGCACTAGTAACACAAATTTGAAAAGTGCTTTACAAATAAAGTTTGATTTGATTTGATTTAAAGTAGGTACATTAATGTATATACATACATGCTTTTACTTTTTCTCCTAAAAAATATCCCAAGTCTAATACAACAGTCTAACTAACCTTATTTCTAGTCTGACTAAAACAAGACTATAATTTTAAGATACATTTGTCATTTAAGGAAGTTATGAATTAAAAACAGAAGTTTCATTGCAGATTTTTCTTAAAATGGGATGTTTTCAAGATCTTATGATATTTATTGCCTAAAAAAGTGACTAGTAAGTTAGTTTTGTCTGATATCAAGTGTTACAAGATACTTAAACTAGAAACTAGACAAAAATACTTGGTGATATTTTGTGTTTTGCAGTGAAAGCCTTTATTTCTACAAACTGTTTAGTTTCATTTAGACCAGGAGTGTCAAACTCAATCACACAGGGGACCAAAATCCAAAACACACCTTAGGTCATGGGCCCAACAGGATAAACATTTATTGAACACTCAAACTACATTTTCAAAACTTTAAAAACGTAGCTTTTTAACGTAATTATGAACTAGATATAAAGCATTACCTGCGATAATGCTAGTGTGAATGCTGTAAGCTGAATTTGGCTGCTGAAGATGCTGATACTGAAAGATGTTGAAATTGATCGCTGAAAACGCTGAAGCTGATAGCCAGCTAAAATATTAGCTAAATGCCAAATTAGTCTAACAAACTAAAAAAAACAAATAGGTTAGCCAAAACAGCTAGCGTGTCAATTAAAAAATATCTTATCTTCCAAATAGCAAATGTTAGCCTGACTCCAAAGAAGCCTAAACACTTTAAAAAAAAACTAAATTAGCCAAAACAGCTAGCATGTACCTGAAATATTAGCTAAACTCCAAAACAGCCTAAATTAGACAAAACAGCAAGGATGTAGCTGAAATGTTAACTAAATTCCAAAATTGCTAAAAAAAAAACAAACAAGCAAAAAAGGCTAAATTAGCCAAAACAGCTAGCATGTAGCTGAAATATTAGCTAAATGCCAAAGCAGCTAAAAAAAATCTTAGTAAGTTCCAAAATAGTCCAAACATCTAGCAGAATCCCAATTTTCAAAACTTTAAAACTGTAACTTTTTAGCATAAATATGAATAATAAAAAGGCAGGAATATTATTCCAGAATAAATCAACTTAAACCTTAAATAACTTTCAATATTTTACTCTCCATAAAAATATATTTTGTCAAATGTATACAAGTTAGAAATAAGCGCAAGATAACATTGTGTCATTAATAACAACAAAATAAAATGATCTGGAGGGCCGGATCCGGCCCCCGGACCCTGAATTTGACACTTGTGCATTAGACAGTTCCTCTTTCATGTTCTAGTCAGTTTTTAAGAGAAATCCACGTTGTTCCACCTTCACAGAGGAGCCGACAGTAACAGGGATCTTCATCAGGCGTTTGTTGGAGCTGCTCACCTGCAGATCTCTTGTCTCCTCAGCTTCTCTGGAGGGAGGTCCTCAGATGAGCATGACGGGGCTGTTCAGGCACATCGTTCGGACTGAGGGGGCGCTGGGACTTTACCGAGGCCTGGCCCCCAACTTCATGAAGGTCATTCCGTCTGTGAGCATCAGCTACGTGGTGTACGAGTACCTCAAGATTGCACTGGGAGTGCAGTCCAAGTGAGAACAGAAGCAGGACGTCGGGACGTCACCTTGATGGACGAGGATGGAGGGAAACGCAGAACTAAAAGCAAAGTGTCTGTTTGTTCTCTTACTTGAAGCATTTCAGTAGTGCCCCCTGAGTCTTATTCCAGCATGATAAAGTTTACATCAGCTCCTCCCGCCACAGTGGTTGGTGATTTGGAACGTCCAGCTTGCAGGTCTTGAATGCTTAACCCCAAACTGGATCAGAGCAACCTGCAGGTGAAACATGTGATCGTGTTTCACTCCATTGCTTTTTGTAACTGTGGCTTTCAATCAAACAGAAACGGGCAGCTAGAAGGGCTGAGGTGCTGCGTCGGGGGTCCACTGATGCTCCGGCAGCATCTCAGTGGAACACTGACTCCTCCTGAAGACTTGAAGGCAGCAGGACAGAGCTGCTCAGACAGAAGGAATGTTCCCTTTTTTTAATTGTAAGATTTGACACACTAATGCTTTAAAAAATAAGAAAGGCTTCAAATTTGCTGAGTAAAACCAAAGAGGAAAATCCTCTCAGCTTAACGGTTTGCTGTCAGATTGATGATCAACTTGATCATGATCTTCAGATCTCTGAGCTCCTGGATTTGCTGGGAAGGCCTGAATGTTTCCCTCTTTGACAGCGCTTTGATGAAGTTCAGTGGTCAACAATAAAGGGGGTACTTGATGTTCCCCCAGTTTTTTTCTTAGGATTTCTTAAGTAATACTAGTTTCATATTCTGTGTTGATGCTGCCTAAAACCCTGAAAAAGATCGGACGACTTTTTCACGTGTTTTGATGCCAAAGCTTTAAAGAGCTTTGGCATTTTTCTCTTAGCTCCTCCCACCACTCATAGATCCGTCCGTCACTCCGTCTGTCGTCCCGCCCACAGCGGGTTTGTTACTTGAGTTTTTGATCCTGGATGCTGTGGGATTGTTTTCGGTTACGCCTCATGTCTTTGATCCTGATCCTGATCCTGATCCTGCTGTCGATCCTGGCCCCGCGTCATCAGACGTGCCAGAGAACGAGCCATAATGACCATTTGATTGGGAGGAAATGCATGCTGGACTCGGCCTGATCAAAGATCAGGAGGTAACACAAACTAATACTCATTTTTTATTTTCCTTTGTACTTTTTGAAGTATTTTAAGTTATGTTTTATCACTCCTATAGGGTGTATGTTTAACATGTGTATATTTTGCTGACTGAGGTTCCTGCCTGTGTTTGCTAGAAAAAAACATTTAGATTTCTAAAGTTGATACTGGGCTAATGAATAAAAACATAGAAGCAAGATGCAATGGAATTCATTTGTCAGTATAAGGATATTTACCAATAAAAAAGCGTAAAAAAGCAAATAAATAAGGATTTAAAAACGTTTTTAGCTTCATAAAAACTCACTTAGTAGTTACCAGTCCTAAAGGATCTGCAGGATAAAGAGGTTCACTGCACACAAATGTTCTTTTAGATGTCGATCTATCATTCAGAGACACTTGAACTTATTTCCAGGTTTTGCTTTTAGGTTGATGCTAAATGAAGGTAAATTTAGAGTTAAAGTGGTTTGATACATATTTGCAAATCTAAGTTTCTGTAGATTTGCAGCATATTTTAAAGTGTGACCCATCTTAAGCTGTGATGTCTTCCCTTTGGGTCCACATTTATTCAGATACATGTTGTAGTTGTAGAGATATCCGACACTTCTGTCCATACGGTGACTGTCTGCAGGTATACGAGGTTTAGTTTGGGTCAAAAACTCATGAAATGTTTGGAAGAAGCTCTCCAGCAGAGATATTCTTTCATTTGGTCTTTTGGAGACTGAGCTGAGAACAACAAACAGACTAAAATCAACATCAAGACAGGACTGCATATGAAAGATTCAGAAAGTTTGATGAATTTCCAAACATTTTAAGAAACTCAAAAAACAAAATAATGTAAGTTTAAAAAACATGTTTCAGTTAATTGTTTTCTTAAAATAATAATTCTTGTTTTTTTGTTTGTTTTTTGCTTATTTAAAGAAAATTTTCCAATAGAGAAAGCATATTTGACTTATTTCTAAGGGGTCTGTTTTACACTGCACACTTCACTTTTCTCCTATCCAAATCTGTATGACGTACCTTTAAGCAAGGCACTAACTAAAATCCTACATCTGGAACAGCATAAGTACCGATAACTCTTCTTTTTCATATCTATAGACTAGTTTATCCTATTTTTTAACAAACGTGTTCAGATTGACAAAGACTAAGAAAGTGATCAGCTTTTGATAACTAAGGATAAAAAGAAAACTCGAAAACAGAATCTTAAGGTAGTAAAAAGACCCTTGTTGCAAGAAAAAATGTCTTATTTTTCTGTCTTGCAAGAAAAATTATCTTAAGGTAATTTTTCAATAGAAAAATAATCTTATTGAGAACATTTTTCAATAAAAATGTGATTTTATTTAGGACCTTTTTCAAAAGAAAATTATCTCATTAAGAACGTTTTTCAGTAGAAAAATGACCTTATTGAGATTATTTTCCATTAGAAAAACATGCTTATAAAATGCATTTTTTAATAGAAATTGGATCTTTTTTAGGGCGTTTTTCAATGGAAAAATTATCTTATCAAGAATTTTTTTTTCAAAAGGAATTTGATCTTATTTAGGACATTTTTCAATAGAAAATGATCTCACTAAGAAAGTTTTTCAATAAAAAAATATTTTCATTGAGATTGTTTTCCAATAGAAAAATATGCTTATTAAGAGCGTTTTTCAATAGAATTTGATCTTTCGTAGGACGTTTTTCCTTAGGAAAATTATCTTATTAAAGTTTGTTAATAAAAAATAATCTTTGTTTGAGCAAACATGTCATAGTGACTCGTATATTTTTCTTAAACTAAGAATTCACAGTCAGACCTTATTTTATTTTATTTTTGCTTATTTAAAGCAAATCTGCCAATAAGTCAGGAGTTTTAGAGGTATTTCTAAAAGGGCTTGTGTTTTGCAGTGCAGGATAAGGAGTTTGACCCTGTTGACGGCGTTACAATGCTATCCTGGTTTTATAGAATGATATCTGATCTCTGAGAGCTAAAACAAACACTTTTGCCATGAGGTTTGCTTTAAAACGGTTCCCACTTTCTTTGTTATTGTATTTATTTATTGCAAAGAGAAAGAAACAACACTGTGTGGTGAATTTGTAGTATTTTGGAGTGCTGAATGAGTTGCCTTTTAATTTTATATCAAAGAAACCTGCGATCACTTAATGCTTTTAGCTTCATAATTAAATCAACATGTTTGTTTGTTAATCCAGTAAGGAAAGCTATAGAAACAGGATGAGTGCAAACATTTCTTTAAAGCATTAAAACGTTTTCATCTAAAGATCTAATTTGTGTTTTAGTTATTTGCTGCTGAGCTGTTCCTCTGGCAGACAGAATGTGCTGTTATCAACATGCTATCAAACAAATAAAATATTTTCCAGTACCTGACCCACTTTTGTCTTTGTGTTTACAAAAATCTGCCTGACGAGCTTGTGTCTGTTGGACCTCCTGGTTCAAACTCATCAATAAAAATCCATCACATCTGAAGTTAAAACTCATTTATTTTTACATTTTTAACTAAAAAACTTTGATGGATTTTTCAGGTTTAATCAAACTTTTCACAGTCTGCCTCTCTCTGAAAAACTTTATTTAAACCCTAGTTAGAACGTTTACTTTCAGCTGCAGGTTTCTCATCATCTCTTTAAGAATGTGTCCTATACCACAAAACAAACCGCTGCGTCATCCTTCTGCTCATTTGTCTCCAGCATTGTCCCAAATCCAGATGTTTGGAAAATCTTTCTTCCTTAAAATAAAGACTGGTTTTCATTTGTTTTGTGTTGTTGTTCTAGAGAATTTTAGATATTAAGACATTTCTGGTTCTTCACTGAACAGGAGAACCTCCTTTCCTAAACAACAAACTCCCGCAAATTTCTGCTGAGTCAGCAGTTCTGCTGCTATAATCTGATTCAAATCCACAATTTATATAAACCTAATACCACTGTTAACAGAAAATTGTATTTGTAAATCAAGAAATACTTTATTTACAATGTACCTCTGAAATTGTTTACATAATCAACATCGTTTTACATGTTTAATGTGGTGAATACATTCATTTTTTTCCTTTGAAAACCATTTTTTAGTGTTAAACATTTTATAAAACTAAGGTTTTCTGAAGACAAGCAGAAGAGGACAGAATGAGTTACGCAACTTGCTTATAACATCACTTTCTCCTGAACAGTTTGTTCAAGATAAAGTCTTATCAGCTGATAGCGTTTCACTCTTCCTCACCCAGAAGACGCCAATAAACACTCTTGTCCTATCACCCCTTAATCTGAGGTAAGATTGTGAGAAATAAGTCAACATTAAAGAGAAACTTGAGTTCTGAGGATGAAAACTCGTGTGTGACATCGAGTAGTGCCTGCTGTAGGTGATAAAGAGCAGAAACAAAGTGCTGGGACTACCTCTGTCTATAGAAGGTCATGTGCATTACCTCATCCAAGAGGCCACAAGGATGAAAAACGTCTCTGCCAGATGTATTTAGGTTGGGGTCCGTACCTGTAGGAGCACACATTCCCTCCCTGCCATCCAAGCACTTTTTGATGAGAATGTTCTGAGGCTTAAATGTTTGTTTTCCTAAAAAAAAAATGTTGATAAGTCTGTATTTTTTTTTACATTTGTTCTAATAAAACAAACGTTTTGTTGGTTTGATTTTGCTGGATAGTGTGTCTTTTAATCTCTTAACCCTCATTAGATACTCAGGCAGTCCAAGCTGACACCTGATCAGCAGCTTTTGTCTGTTTTTCTCTTGCACACAGCCATTGATGCAGTCAACTTGCGTGGTTATTGGAAGCTGTAGAACTTTGTATGGGTACAAAAAATATATTTTTCTTCATGTAAGTATTTTTTTTTGTAAGGCTATGGCTTCAGACACGCAACATGCTACTGTGTTTTTTATTGCTTTTCTCCTCTTTGTCAATGTGTGGCTGGTTTGGCAGTTGTCTTTGGCATAGGAGTATTTATTGTTTTTTTGATTAAGTTTTTGATGGGTCTCATTTGGATATTTTAATCAAGTCACCGTATGTTTTTTTTATTTTAATTAACTTGTCTGTGGAAATCCGCTCCGCTTTTATTTTGAAGTATTTTTGAACCGGAAGTTGACGACGGTCATTTTTATTTTTGTCGTGGACTTTATTTTTAAATTTCACTATAAAATATGTTTCGACATAATTTTAGAATTGTAAATTTGAACATTTAATAATTTTGAC